>NC_056734.1:259080911-259123411 GCF_019279795.1 Protopterus annectens
TACTGAGTATTAATTCCCATATGTTTCCACAGGACAGGTTGTTATGTTCCCTATTGAACTGAGCAGGCTATAGGACACATCACAGGTGGGGATTATGATGACATGTTCTTTGTGGGGTCATATTCCAACTGCACAAGTACCATGCATTGTAACAGGGGTGTGTACACTTGATATCCACTGTAGCTGTACCTTACCTGTACAACCATCCTCCACCAACAACAGAGTAATCCCCCTTGGTGGACAGCACCAAGACACAAAGCACATAATAGGTTGCTATAGTGGCTATACAGGGACACATAGGTGCGGAATACAACTTGGAAGCAAGTGCACCTCTATCTGAACAAGCATGTAGGTTCACAGGTGACTTCCTGTAAGTCTGACTATGACTAGAAATCAAACATATTCAAACCACCAAAGCCAACTGCAACCATGTCTCCACATAGATACACAGTCTTAAAGCCAGTAACACAAGTTAACCTATACTGGGGGTAAAGCACACCTCATACACACTTGCTATGGATACAGGCAACCTGCATCCGACAGGATAGGTGGGAACAGTGGCACCCTGATCACAACATTAATACAGGGGGATATGCACATCAACCACGCTCCTGCCCACATCAATGGTCAGCATGGACAGAATGCCAACTGATGGCAACAACAGCAAGTCTTCATGGGGCATGAGAACATCACAGTTTGCCTCCTACATGAACACAGGCATTTGCTCACAGTTCCATCACACACTACAGTCAAACACACACATTCCACCATCTACACACCATCTACATGGAAGATAGCCACTGTCATCCCTCTACACAGAAATGAATGGTGAATAGAGAATTATGCCATTAAGTGTCCAACATTGGGGGAACTGGACAGGTCAAGGCCAGGAGTGTAATGCAAGATGTCAAAGCCATGACAGCTTACAGTGTTATGGTATAGTCTGGATTATTTGCAAGTAATATCCATTGTTGATGTGAATGTGGACAACCTTATGGGGTCCTGTGACTTTTTCCCTGTTTATGTCTTCCAAGTGCAATGTCATGGGAACATCTGCCCGCATTCACAAACCTGGAAAATGATGCAATCATCCAATACTTCATCATGCATCATACCATCCTATTTGGCTGCAGAGCCCAGGTTCTGCAAGAGAGGACCACCCTGTGGAACGAGCTTGTCCACAAGGTAAACAATGTCGGCCTGCACAACAGAAATTATGAGCAGGTGCAGCATCGCTCCATCTGATTCGCCACACCTGTCAGCATGCTGATGCAGTTAGGAGGGACCAGCTAGTCACAGGAGGGGGCATGCCATCCAACCCCCACTGACACATGCTGAGGAGCTCCTCGCCAGCCTAGGGGCACCTGTGCACCAGCCAAGCCAGCAGGCTGAAGACAGCATTGTGGAGGTGGGTGCCACCCACACAATGGATGAGGAGTGTGCAGGTAAGGCCCCAGGGCACATTACTAGACCACTGTTGCTCATCCATTTTAATCTGTAAATTATCTACATGCATATGTCAGAGAATATAGTCAGTTGCTGCAGTGTACTAATGAATAGATGTGCATAATCTCTAGTATTGTGTGTTTGTACTGTCGATGTGCTGAAATGCTTCTCCCACCCTGTACTAATGCTACAGGTGTGGCTACTGACATTACTTCTCTCACACAACTTTTTAGGTGCCTCTGGTATATAACTGGAGCAGCAGCCTGTGGTTGGTGAGTATGGTGTTATTTTGTTCAGGTTTGCCAATACACAGCCCATGTTATGGTCATGCTATTTGCCATGCACACATTTAACACATCTACCCATAATGCGTGCTGTACATGTTCACTTATTGTTGGTGTTAACTGCACTGCATCACAGTGGTCACCATGATGACATATCTGAAGGGTATATAAGAGTCCTGGAGTATACCTAACAACCTGTCACTGCAAGATGTGTGGACAAAGATGAACATAATGGTGGGACAAATGGCCTACAGTAGGGACATGTCTGAAGCATGACCATTATACAATGGCTACAACAGTGTATACATCACTATTACAATGGCAATTGTTCATGATATAAACAACGGCAAACCACAATACCACATTCCACATATTTTTACAACCTGTAATGTGATCCTAACATGAGCAATGAATGTGTAATATGGAATACTATGTTAGGACAACAAATATGGGTAATACATACCTTAACAAACACTGGAAGCATATGTGTGCACACACTCCAAATAACATATTGAGGAAGCAGCTTGTGATGTACTGACAACATTCACTCTTCTTGAGTAAACACCTTCCATCAAGTACAGGGCCTCAATGTCACACCAAGTAATGGTCTGCTGTCCAAGAAGAATGTCCTTGACATTTGCCCACTCACCTGCAACAGAGGCAGCTGTGGCTTGCACACATCTTACAAAACAGGAAATGGATCCCATATCCAAAAGGTAGCACTCAGTAGTGGGAAAAGTAGCCTTACCTCAATATTGCATATACCATAGCAAACAGTGCAGACAGTCATGAATATGTGTGTATGAAGTATGGGACAACATTGATGTAGAAAATAAACAGATGCCCATCCAAAACAGATGAAAAAACATGTTGTAAACTGGTCATGGAGGCTACCCAGAAACATGCAGCAACACTGAGGGACTTGCAGGAATGTCTAGCAAGTACTGCATGTGCAGTATCTGTGTTGACAATTGCCTGGATTCTACATAAGTATGGCCTATGAGTTAGGGTAATTAGATGGAAGAGTTGTCCTACATGCTACATCATCCAGGGCTCCTGCAGGTAGCATAAACATAACATCAAGTCTCCCAAAAGCATGTATTGCAATGTGTAATGGTGTCATGAGACTAAGGCTCAAACCTACAGACAGTATTCATAAAGATACGTGTGTTGCTCTAGCAACACCTCACTCCACCTCAGGGCCACCATCCCCAAAATTTAGCTTGCTGGTGCCAGTGTACACCTTTAGGTTTGCTGTTCATTAGCTGGAACTAGGCCGGTAGACATGGTGTTTGGAATTTGGAACACGGCAAAATAACACTGATGTGCAGCCTATAGTTGTCAAGCATTTGCAATAAGGCTGAGGTTGGGGAGGGGTGTCAACTTGAAATACAACAGTGAACTGAACCATACATCCAAAGCTTGATAAGAATGGCTGTATCTGAACACAGTGAAGGTTATAAATTGTCAAAAAAAAAACAACAAGTAGCAGAAACGAACACCAGCCACAGAGATGGAAAATTAAGCACTTTAATTCACATATCCTGGTACCTCGGCAATTCGCCTTCAATGGAGCAATACATCAAACAAACCCATCTCCTTAAATACAAACACATTAACTCATTAATCATTTCATTAGTTCCTTAATTGAAACTATATGTTTCTTGAACTTCAAACCCAATACATCCTTGACTGTCATTTAAAAATACAAAGCACCACGGCAGATGCAAAATAAATAAATGTTCCAAATTCACATGAAAGTGACCATAAATCTGCCGCTTATGCTTAGTAATATATTTTACAAACAAACATCGCCTTATGTATCCAAGAACATAATATGCAACATAGATGACTGAGTGAATGAATACTTCTAATTTATAAATATAACACACATCAGCTACTCCAAAACCAAACTTTTCATAAATAAATAAATAAACAATTGTCACAATGCAACATTTCATGGTGCTAAATACTTTAAGTACCTGATGTCAAAATACAAAACTTTATCAAAATGCAAATTTATGATGATACAAAAATATCTAAGTACAAAGTTGTCAGAGTACAAAATTATTATTACCATGCAAAGGTGTCATTATACAAAATATTATAAAGTATCATAAAATATTTCATGATGATAAACCAACATCTAAGTTCATACCCCTCGGATGTAAAGTATGATAATTGAGAATCAACTTATATTCTAACTTGTTAAGTTCTACCTTGAAATTGCCAGCCTCAAAATGTGGTCTGGCTAAAACAATCTAGCAGAGTTGGGGGGCATTTGTAGGGCAGAGTGACCAAATAATGGCAAGTGAATATGGGCCATGCTAGATACCGCTTCCAGGAATAGTGACTGCTGTAGTTCACTTAACAGGTACTTCAACAAACCATTGTGTTAAGGGTGTGCACACTTATGCAAACCACATATTTTATGATTCTCATTCAGCATCTGCATGACTAACACATTTGTTTGATACTGCATTACATTGCACAGGTCATATGTCACATATCAGGTGTGTGTAATGCTAACAAATTCAGTATTGTGGCCCCATTGCATATCATAGAAGAGTCTGGCATGTCAACAAGGGTGTACATACTCCTCATATCCACATTAAGCTTTGAAGGTTGTCAGTGTAACTAGATTTTATTGCACATGCATGCAATACTGATGATGAAATATGCAAATCAAAGGACAGGCATTAATTATTGACATCAGTCCTCTTATCGTTCCAGGTATGTGTCAGACAAACACATAGGGGCTGTGAGCAACAGAGCAAATATAACTGCCACACATATACACATTCAGCAATGGTGGGTACACTTGTGAGGTATGGTACACAGTACATGCCAGTGTGCTGTACAGGTGCACAGCAATACTCTGTACATGGGTGCAATGTGTTCCAGGAGAAGGGGGATCACCTACTAACACAACTTGTGCATCACAGAGATGTATAATGTTGGTAACAAGGATTGAGTATGGCTGCAGTGCATGCTGTGAGTGCCACATTTCATGCATGTTGACTGTTGGGTAATAAGAGGTCTGTGTAATATCTTTGTGCCACCTCACCTGTAAGTATGTGTGTGTGTGCATGTGTGTGTGTGTGTGTGTGTGTGTGTGTGTGTGTGTGTGTGTGTGTGTGTGTGTGTGTGTGTGTGTGTGTAGAAGTAAACCATAATGTATAGGTCTTAATATACATTTCTTGTGTGCACCTCACAGGTGGTGAGGTGGATCAAGGTCCCTCCTGCAGGCAAACTGATGTTAGTGTCCATACAGACTCTGACAATGATGATAGGCATAGTGAGGCACAGGCAGGGTTGTCAGGGTCTAAATCTGAGCCATTGGTTGACATCCCACTTTTATCCACCCCATCCCCACACACAGTCGCAATGCCCATACATACCCCATCACCAGTGGCCATAAATGAGGGACAACTGACAGGTGGTAGCATGGGACAGAAAAATGTGCTGGCTATGGCAAGTGTGCCTGTACACAGCAGCCATAGCCAGATGACCATTGAGGTACCATACAGGCAAATGTACAAGGGTGCTCGAAGGAGGGCTACTGACCATCATGCCCTTGGCAGAAGTGCCACAGCAGATTTCACCAGATGTATGTTTCGGGCCATCATGGATGTCACATGCATGTATGGAACATTACACCAGAGATAGTCTGAGGCTCCAGAGGCCTATTCTTCCTGCTGTACATGACTATATCCATGATCTTGCAGGTACCCATCATTATTTTGCAGAGGTCATGGATAGATGGTTGGGTGAGATGGTGGGAATCCTTAACCGTGTGGTGTCTGTGGTAGAGCATGTGGTTGGAGTAGGGCATCAGCCACATGGACTTAGGTCAGTAACACCAACAGCTGGAGGTCTACGTGGACATGCAACAACTCATGGCCGCTCCCATAGTGGCAGGACCAGCACCAGCACTGCAGGGAGGGTGCTGTTCACACCACAATGCAGCAGGCCAAGTGCATGTGGTCCTGGCCAGTCCCAACAGATGCACGGCTCCAGCAGATAATTATCATTATCAGGGGAGAGTACCATATCTGGGCTTCTGTCTGGTAGTGTCTGTGCAACCCCTGGCAGGCACAGTTCCTGTGTCCATATCCAGACATGGTGAACTGTACACCCTGTCATGTATGGTCTGCAGCCGTCCAAGAAACTCCTGCATAGGGCAGCCACATGGCAGAAATCTATGCATACATATACACACAAATCACCAACATAGCTAGGGCACCTCCATACCTACACACACACCACATATGCACAACCCATTTAATAAAGAACCTCCTAACCCATGCACATAATGTCAAGCCAAATGGCTCAGCCTAAGCCTCTGGCAAACCCACAACACACACTATGCATATGATGACACCTGTACCACATTCCAGTCATCATACCATTGACGCAGGGTCATGCTAATATGATTCTGATGCACAGGGTGAATGTACTAAGGTTTAGCAATGTAATGCTGTTTAACGTGTTGTCAGCTGGAATTATTAATGCTTACATGTCAGAGTGTGTAGCTGCCCAGCCATGATTCATTCTAGCTGTTATTAACACTGATTGATTGTGGTCTCCATAATGTATTCAGTTTGTGTTCTAGGTGCCTATGTGTCAGCAGGATGTTGGTATGATGTAATTTCCTACAAGGGTTGTGGCACTGTGGTGTCACATAGACTGTGCCATATCCCAGGTACAGCTGAACAAAAGTAACAGGTCTGTATGACAGTTACTGCATGTGCCACATGACTGATAGGTCTGAGGGTTGTATACAGGTGAGTACATGGTGGCTGATGTAAGCAGATCTTATACACTGGACAATGATAAGTGTACTGGGTGGCACACACCAAATGTTTGTGAATAACACACACACAGAGGTTTGGTGTTGATGCAATACACAGAAAATGCTGTTCACATGGATGTACTTCATTTTGCAGTGAACACAATTTGGCCTATGTAATTCCACCAAGACCAAATTGACAAAACATCACATCAGTAAATAACCAGTCTGCCAGTTTAATGTCATTGACAATGGTACTGGCAGAGTATATGCCTTCTTCCCCAATGTAGTGCAAGCCTAGAGCTGGTAAACTTAGGTGTGCTGGTGTGGGTGGCAAAGCCCCCTACTTTGGAGAGTGTGGGGTGGCGTAAAACCACACATAGTGTAATTAACAACTACTTAACCTGTTAAACTGTACAGTATAACAGCACACTAAGTGTGGTGATGACTCAACAATAACCCCAATGTGGGTGGCTGTGCCCCCAACAACCACACCCAACTATATATACCAACTCCAGTATCGCTGTACAGCTGTACAGTGGGGAAGAGGGCATTTACACATCCAATTCTAGTTTTGATGGAATGAATTTCCAGAAGATGATTGCTTTGAAAAGTTACCTTTTGCCAGTTAGTGCTTGGACAAATGATCTCCTGGAACATCTATTTTCTGCAAACTGAAGTAGATCCCTTCACATACACACACACTTACTTAGCAACCATGAGAATAGAACCCCTGCCTAGGTACTTATTGCTGCTAAAGTGTTTGGCCTTAATTGCACACACCACAGAACTTTTAGGGTGAGGTGTGTCCTAAGTTTCATGTTAAGTGAAGAACATCACCAGGCTTGTACAGTATGGTAATGGGGGATGTACTGGGTGTCAGTGAACAATACATAGTATGACATACTGTCATTTATGCATTGACAAACACTTACAGTCATAGATACATTTGACAGACCTGGGTTTAGCAGTGCTAACTACCTTGTCAGTGAGTCCATACTGTTACAGAGTTTTTGCACACAGCACATGTCATTGGGCTGGATAGTGTAATCAGTTACCTGTATGGTTGATGGTGACAGCGGTCCCCATACAGTGGACCTTGGGACATGTACTGGGGTAACATGGTGTAAAGACAGTATACCCAGCACCCACACCCCACATTGGATATTGTACTCACTGAAACCCATGATAATGCTCTGACATACCCACAATCATACATTGACCAGGACTGCAATACAAACCCTTGTCTATCTAATCAATGCTACTACAGGGATATGAATTTTTGCACATGCCACAGGGATAGTAGGATGGAGGTTTGTCATGGCTCTCCTAATGTCAGCAACATCACCACCCCTTATAATGTATGGAAAAGTTTAGTGTATTTGGAGAATGTGGCCTCAGAATGCTGTCTCCTACAAATATGCACACTCACACACAATTGCAAACACATACACACACATACACACACACACACACATACATACACACACACACACACACACACACACACACACACACACACACACACACACACACACACACACACACACACACACACACACACACACACACACACACACACATACTCACATTTGCCAAGACTCAGAGGATAACCCACACCTATCTACCCATTTGTAAAACAGTGATATGCTGGTACTACACGCTCCAGGTTGCCCATAGGGTGAAGAGTGGAACAAGGTACATTTAATGTGAATTACAGCAGCAGCTATTTCTAAGTATAGCAATGGGGGTGTAGAGGCTGAGAAGGCCCAGAGAGTATTTTCAACTACACGTTTACAAACACACAGACACTGTTATTCTCAGTAATGCACACTGACACATTTGTCAGCACTAAGGTCCATAGGTGCAGGTGTTCCTAGGTGTGTACCAGGCTAATGTCTATGGAGAAATGAGAAGAGTACGGCAAGTGGGTACACTGGTATCATGCTACCTGACATTTGGCAGCAAGCCATCTATCAACTGATGCCACTTGAGTGATCCCCAGCATGACAGTTAAATTCAACATCCAATCATCTGGTTTTCTTTTGCAGAGGGCCAGTGAGGTCCTCCAATTGACATGTCTGTAACATATATTGCATAACATGGCCAGTGTCTGGGTGAGAAAACTTGTACCCAAGCATGTTCTGTTGACTGTGGTAGTCTGTTTGAGGTATCCATGGCATGTGGTGCATACAGGGTCGGGTTTCCTAGCTGTGGCATTCATAACATAGCTGGGCAGACATGTCAGTGTCAATCAGAGATTGCCTGTAAGCAGCCAAGATGGATACCTGACATCTGCACATCTGTCAAGAGGACAGACAGAAATTAGCTAGCCAACAGGTTATGCACTAAGATGAATGTTTTGACAGATAGATGTCTGAAACTGAAAGGTATGCCATTACTACATGACAGCAGTCCTTGATGACATGTCCAGAAACATAGTAGTCTACAGTTAATATCAACATATCAGATCAATATTCAATAGGAAATACTTAAAAACATACAGATCAAACACCAAGAACACAAGAGCCAGTACTCAGAGTCCAGCTTTGCATGTAGGGGTGTATGGTTCCAGTACTACAATCTGCAATCCATTCTTACTTGAAAAAGCACTGTTAAAAATACTAATATAATGATACAATATGTTTTAAACTATTTCTGTCACCCAATGCACTGTAGCTGGTGTAACATGCAAGTGTAACTGCATATAACCTGGGATACTACCTACGTATGAAACAAATCCAAAGTGAAAAGATTGTGGCATTATCCATGTATACCCAGGTGTCTCATACAGTATACTCACACCCCTTGCAACTGTAATGACAGCACATAGAAGCATGTTATGTACAGGAAATGAAATACACTTATTAAAGATGTCATTACCCTGCTATTTTATCAGACTGAAATATGATCACTGGTTGCAAGGGCTGAGTTATGCTTAGCAGGTGTAAGCATTTCTGAAATGTAAATGTTAAGCAGATTTGCCCACTGGTAAGCGAAGCCTAAATGATGTAAGCGCCTACTCATTTAACTGTACATTAGCAGGGCTTAGCTTCACGCAAATCCAGTTAAAGCAGCGTTAAAGCACCTTAATCACCCTGTCTTCATCAGCCCTTGTTCTGCCCAGCAATAAAATAAGTAGCTGATGCAGGTCTTGAACCCAGAGCTGTACAGTATTGTCACAGCACTTAAGCACTAAGCTGTGAGGATGCCTGTTGGTTTTTCAACTATATCATTCAGTACACAAACTGAATAGTAGTGAATAACTGTTTTGACTTCTACAATTGTTTAGTACTTGTAAGTGAAAATAGTGTTGAATCAGTCATGTTCTTATATGTAAATATACACATTTCAGATTAATATGGTGGGATACATTTCAGAAGGTATATACAACACTTATGTTTATATGTAAAAGTATATATATATATATATATATATATATATATATATATTTATATAAAAATACATATATGTAGATATATATATATATATATATATATATATATGTATGTATATATATATATATATATATATATATATATATATATATATATATATATATATATATATATGGTTCCCCTTCATATTCTCTAAACTTGAAAATCATAAACTCGAAACCTGAATCTTGAATTTAGAGAAACTCGAACATATGAAATGGACAAAAAAAATTAACACCTTTCAAATGTTTTTGCAGGGGGGGTTGCCCCCTGCACCCCCCGCACGGGGAGCTGTGCCACCTACAACCCCCCTACTTAAATATACCTACTCTGAGATCGCACTATAGTGAAGGAAAGGGGCATCTCCCATTCCACGCTATACGCATAAGCGCAAAACGGAAGATTTTCCATACCTCAGCTATAGCGCGGTCACGGAACATTCACATTTAAACTGCTAGGGTACAGGGGGACTTGGCCCCCTGCAATAAGGTAAGTTAACTTTTTATTTTTTTTAAACCTAAGGCTCCCATACACAATTTCAAGTGAATGGATGTTCGAAATTTTGGTCTCAAGAATATGAATTTCGAGCTTCCATCTATTCGATCTTGTGAATACATATTCATACACACACACACACACACACACACACACACACACATATATATATGTGTATATACATATATATATATATATATATATATATATATATATATAGGTATATATTTCCATCTTTCTCTCTCTCTCTCTCTCTCTCTATATATATATATATATATATATATATATATATATATATATATATATGTCTATTTATATATATGTATATACACACACCCTCACACACACACTCACATGCACACACATATATATATATATATATATATATATATATATATATATATATATATATATATATATATATATATATATATATATATATATATATATATATATATATATATATATATATATATATATATATATATATATATATATATATATATATAGATATGGATCTACCTGACAACACCGACAAACCACAACACCGACAATGAAATCAGACACACCACATAACCGAACGTTTACAAACACAAAACCTCACATGCCCGACACACCATAATACCGACATACTGCCGACAATAAACAGACAAAACAAATCCCCTGTGCAAAAAGCACACACACAGCACAAGCACACCAAAATCCTTACAAACGCACACTAAACCTCACATACACAACTATCTACACCCTTAACCCAAACCCTAACCCTAAGGTCCTTCACTATCACGCACTTACCTAACCCGCGCCCTAAGCCTAACTCACTTAAACCGCCCCTAACCCAAAGACTATCACTATTGCACACTTACCTAACCCGCACCCTAACCCTAACTCACTTAACCCACCCCTAACCCAAAGTCTATCACTATCGCACACTTACCTAACCCGCACCCTATCCCTAACTCACTTAACCCACCCGTATCCCTGGACACCATCAATATCGCACACTTACCTAACTCGCACCCTAACGTCCGTCACTACCGCATACTTACATAGCCTTTTCCCATGTTAGTCTTCTCAGCATCGGGGTTTTCATCTGTCGGTCTTCTCAGCATCGGGGTTTTCATCCGTCGGTCTTCTCAGCTTCGTGGTTTTCATCCATCGGTCTTCTCAATCTTCGATCTTCTGGTGTCGGCGATTTCCTTGTCGGCGTTCTCAGCTGTCGACGTTGTCAAGTGCTCCCATAGGTATATATTTCCATCTCTCTCTATATATATATATATATATATATATATATATATATATATATATATATGTATATATATATATGTATATCTATATATATGTATATACACCCCCCCACACACACATACACACACACACACACACACACACACACACACACACACACACACACACACACACACACACACATATATAGATAGATAGATAGATATATGTGTGTGTGTGTGTGTGTGTGTGTATATATAACATATGCCCATGACATGTAGTGGAATCATACCTCAGCACCATAACTCTCTCTCAACCTCTTAGTGCAAGGGAATGTAATGTATGTATTGCAGTTATAAATGTAGAATATTGCTACAGTGACAGCGCTTGTGTCAACATACATGTGAAGGAAGGCTCTTCTGAAACTGACATGTATGCCATCAGTTACTGACAAACATCATAAAATCATCATAGTGAAGTACCACACAAATCACAGTAATGATCCTGTGGAATACAGAAAAAATATGAGCAATAAACAATGACAGTCTGAAAGAATCTGGTCAGTCAGGAGGTATACACAAAACTCCTTAGTGCAAGAAATGTGGGACAAGCCTGACAAAGGGGATATTTAAAGCCATGAAAATGGAGATATATCACACATTCTGGACTAGAAAAGCTCACACAGTTGATGCATCCACACCCTCCTGTCTGTCCTAACACATGTTAACTGGAGGAGCAGAGGTCCCAAGCCACATACTTCCCACTAGTTAGTGACATACATCTTCACAGCAGCCCACTGCTTTGTCAGAAATATACAGCATGTATGGTGGCCGGCAACAAGTACATCTGAAAATATTTGGATATAACATCACACTAGGGTAAATGCACTGAGCTGCTAAGCATGTCACCAAGCACTGTCTACACTACAGGCAGAATGCCACAACACTAACTCAATTTACCTATGGGGAATACACACGTAGTTGGAAATATGGCAGACACTACAGGCATGCAACAGCACAGAGTAACAGATACCAGTGTGAAAGTGCATACCCACAACCAATCTCAACACAGTCACAGTCACATAATGGTAAGCCTAAGTAATAGTACAGTATATGGACTGTGTGAACAACAGTCATCATCATGTTTGCCACTCACACACTAACCCTACATATGCTGGCCCAATTCACAGTGTAGTCTGATGCCTGACTGTGATATGGGACATGTCTCAGTCTGGCACTACAAACATATAGGCTGAAAGGGTATCAGAAACTGGAGCACCATGCAACATCGGATAGAACAAGACCAAGAACATTGACATCTACCCCATTCTGTACACAGGCCAAATAACATAATCACAATACATGGCTACATAGTACAGACACTCTGTCAACAATCACCAGAAGTACACAGAGCTCACTACTGTACAGACTAAAACAGAATGTCCAGGTTTTGTCTCAAATATTAGGCCTCCTATACGTTACATGTCCAGCAGTCTGATATATTGATATCAGGAATTATGTCACTAAATAATGGTATGCTGTACATATCCACCTCTTACTGCATGACATGTGAACAAAGAGTGACAGACATGGGGGAGAGAGGCACAAACACAGGACCTATATTGACATATTGCAGTTATAAACTGAGAAAATTGCTGGTGTAACAGGGTCTGTTGTAACATATCTCTTCTTAGGGATATGAAGTCAGTAACATACATGGATGTTACCATTTACTGACTACAATCATCAGATTTTGGTACTGCATTTATAAAGACAGAAAATGTGTGAGTAACACACCAAATCTAAAACTCCAAACAATGGCCATTCTGCAGATAGCCCTACAGGTGAGAGTTTTCTCAACCACATAACACTGTCATGCCAGACTTTAAATAATTCAGGACAGCCATATCCACACAAACCCTGTTAAACCAACATTACTTCAAATGTAGAACAGCAATACTTACATTCTGTCCCCATGTCTGTAACATCCCCCTCCAGTTTGTTGGCCTGTCTCAACCTTGTTTGTTTTAAGATGTATTTCTAACTACCCTTTGTGATGCTGATTGTCACACACCCACATGAAGTCCTGCTCACAGTGAAGGAGAAGGGCTAGCACCCACTTGCAGTGCTTACTTATAGGAGTGTGTTTCCATGTAATTGGCTATAGGAATGATACCACAGCTGTTCCACTTGCAATTAGCAGGTGGATGACTTTATGCACAGGCCATCAGCTGATCATGAGCATTACTTACCAATGTCAAGCTCTTGCCTATGCAAAACAGATGCATTTTTCCACATCTATCAGAGAGGGGGAAAGAGAGAGAGAGAGAGAAACAGAGGGGAATAAAGGGAGGACAAGAGAAAGAGCCAAGCTTGTTTGTATATGATCCATGGGTAGAGAGAGATCTCTGGGTATTATAATGGTTGCCTATATATAGATTTATGGCTGTGGATTGTCTACAACAACCTCTATGGTGTTTGACGACTGTTGGCCTTGTAATGTGACATTGGAATATATTGGTCCTCAATATGAAAATTTAGCAAAACCCACCGTGCAATGGATGCTGTTATTACACAATCACACCAACTCCCACACAGGATACTGCTGACACACACACACATGCACTCACTTGCCTGTACTCTGTTTCAAACCCTACATAGCTATGTATTGGTACTACAGTGTTACACAGTTACTGCAGGTGCAATGGTACTTACATGTTAGAGAGCTGTCCAGAGGTATCTTTGAAGATGAGTGACATCAGCTGCAGTGCTGAAGGAGGGGAGAGGGAAGTGTAGCAAGTGTGAATGACCACAAAATCAAGTGTCAACAAAGACACACATTCTCACAGTTGCCAGGACCAGGATTAGAACTCCTACATAACTAGTTTGCTATACTACAGTATTATGCAGCTATCATGAGCGCCATGGAGCTTATAAGGCTAAGACTTGGCGAAAGGGTTATTTCAAGGTGGCTGACATCAGCAGGTCTGCTAAACACACACACACACACACACACACACACACACACACACACACACACACACACACACACACACACACACACATTATCACAGTTGCCTGGATCAGGATTTGAACTCCTACCATACTAGTTTGCTATACTACACCATTATGCAGTTATTGCAAGGGGCACAGAGATTATACATTGAAGAGCTCTCCAAATGTATCTTTGATGGTGAGTGACATCAGCTGCAGTGTTAAGGGGGAGAGAGAAGTGTAGGAAGTTTGAATGACCCCACAATCAGGTGGCAACAAAGATACACACACTCATACACACACATTATCACAGTTAGCAGAACTAGGATTAGACCTCCTACCTAACTAGTTTGCTACATTACAGTATTACGCAATTATTGCAAGTGACATGGAGCTTATAGGGCTGAGATTTGGCCAAAGGGTTATTTCAAGGTGACTGACATCAGCAGGCATTCAAAAGTAAGGCAATGGCAAGTGTAGTGAGTGTGAATGGCCTCAAAATCATTAATCTTCACACACACACAAACACACACACATTATCACAATTGCCACAACCAGGATTAGAACTCCTACCTAACTAGTTTGCTATACTATAATGCAGTTATCACAAGCACCACGGAGCTTATATGTTGATGAGCTGTCCAAAGGTATCTTTGAAGGTGAGTGACATCAGCTACAGTGCTAAAGGAGGGGTGAGGGAAGCATGAATGACCACAAAATCAGGTATCAACAAAGACACACACATTATCACAGTTGCCAGGACCAAGATTAGATCTTTTACCTAACTAGTTTACTGCACTACAGTATTACACAGTAACAGTGACCGCAACAGAGATTACAGGGGTGAAAGTTGACTAAACGGTTATTTCAAGGTGACTGACAACAGGCATGCTAAACTAGGGCAATGGCAGGTGTAGTGAGTGTGAATGGCCTCAAAATCATTCATCTTTGCACCACACATACACACACACACACACACACACACACACACACACACACACACACACACACACACACACATATATAGATAGATAGATATATGTGTGTGTGTGTGTGTGTGTATGTATATATAACATATGCCCATGACATGTAGTGGAATCATACCTCAGCACCATAACTCTCTCTCAACCTCTTAGTGCAAGGGAATGTAATGTATGTATTGCAGTTATAAATGTCGAATATTGCTACAGTGACAGCGCTTGTGTCAACATACATGTGAAGGAAGGCTCTTCTGAAACTGACATGTATGCCATCAGTTACTGACAAACATCATAAAATCATCATAGTGAAGTACCACACAAATCACAGTAATGATCCTGTGGAATACAGAAAAAATATGAGCAATAAACAATGACAGTCTGAAAGAATCTGGTCAGTCAGGAGGTATACACAAAACTCCTTAGTGCAAGAAATGTGGGACAAGCCTGACAAAGGGGATATTTAAAGCCATGAAAATGGAGATATATCACACATTCTGGACTAGAGAAGCTCACACAGTTGATGCATTCACACCCTCCTGTCTGTCCTAACACATGTTAACTGGAGGAGCAGAGGTCCCAAGCCACATACTTCCCACTAGTTAGTGACATACATCTTCACAGCAGCCCACTGCTTTGTCAGAAATATACAGCATGTATGGTGGCCGGCAACAAGTACATCTGAAAATATTTGGATATAACATCACACTAGGGTAAATACACTGAGCTGCTAAGCATGTCACCAAGCACTGTCTACACTACAGGCAGAATGCCACAACACTAACTCAATTTACCTATGGGGAATGCACACGTAGTTGGAAATATGGCAGACACTACAGGCATGCAACAGCACAGAGTAACAGATACCAGTGTGAAAGTGCATACCCACAACCAATCTCAACACAGTCACAGTCACATAATGGTAAGCCTAAGTAATAGTACAGTATATGGACTGTGTAAACAACAGTCATCATCATGTTTGCCACTCACACACTAACCCTACATATGCTGGCCCAATTCACAGTGTAGTCTGATGCCTGACTGTGATATGGGACATGTCTCAGTCTGGCACTACAAACATATAGGCTGAAAGGGTATCAGAAACTGGAGCACCATGCAACATCGGATAGAACAAGACCAAGAACATTGACATCTACCCCATTCTGTACACAGGCCAAATAACATAATCACAATACATGGCTACATAGTACAGACACTCTGTCAACAATCACCAGAAGTACACAGAGCTCACTACTGTACAGACTAAAACAGAATGTCCAGGTTTTGTCTCAAATATTAGGCCTCCTATACGTTACATGTCCAGCAGTCTGATATATTGATATCAGGAATTATGTCACTAAATAATGGTATGCTGAACATATCCACCTCTTACTGCATGACATGTGAACAAAGAGTGACAGACATGGGGGAGAGAGGCACAAACACAGGACCTATATTGACATATTGCAGTTATAAACTGAGAAAATTGCTGGTGTAACAGGGTCTGTTGTAACATATCTCTTCTTAGGGATATGAAGTCAGTAACATACATGGATGTTACCATTTACTGACTACAATCATCAGATTTTGGTACTGCATTTATAAAGACAGAAAATGTGTGAGTAACACACCAAATCTAAAACTCCAAACAATGGCCATTCTGCAGATAGCCCTACAGGTGAGAGTTTTCTCAACCACATAACACTGTCATGCCAGACTTTAAATAATTCAGGACAGCCATATCCACACAAACCCTGTTAAACCAACATTACTTCAAATGTAGAACAGCAATACTTACATTCTGTCCCCTTGTCTGTAACATCCCCCTCCAGTTTGTTGGCCTGTCTCAACCTTGTTTGTTTTAAGATGTATTTCTAACTACCCTTTGTGATGCTGATTGTCACACACCCACATGAAGTCCTGCTCACAGTGAAGGAGAAGGGCTAGCACCCACTTGCAGTGCTTACTTATAGGAGTGTGTTTCCATGTAATTGGCTATAGGAATGATACCACAGCTGTTCCACTTGCAATTAGCAGGTGGAAGACTTTATGCACAGGCCATCAGCTGATCATGAGCATTACCTACCAATGTCAAGCTCTTGCCTATGCAAAACAGATGCATTTTTCCACATCTATCAGAGAGGGGGAAAGAGAGAGAGAGAGAGAAACAGAGGGGAATAAAGGGAGGACAAGAGAAAGAGCCAAGCTTGTTTGTATATGATCCATGGGTAGAGAGAGATCTCTGGGTATTATAATGGTTGCCTATATATAGATTTATGGCTGTGGATTGTCTACAACAACCTCTATGGTGTTTGACGACTGTTGGCCTTGTAATGTGACATTGGAATATATTGGTCCTCAATATGAAAATTTAGCAAAACCCACCGTGCAATGGATCCTGTTATTACACAATCACACCAACTCCCACACAGGATACTGCTGACACACACACACATGCACTCACTTGCCTGTACTCTGTTTCAAACCCTACATAGCTATGTATTGGTACTACAGTGTTACACAGTTACTGCAGGTGCAATGGTACTTACATGTTAGAGAGCTGTCCAGAGGTATCTTTGAAGATGAGTGACATCAGCTGCAGTGCTGAAGGAGGGGAGAGGGAAGTGTAGCAAGTGTGAATGACCACAAAATCAAGTGTCAACAAAGACACACACTCTCACAGTTGCCAGGACCAGGATTAGAACTCCTACATAACTAGTTTGCTATACTACAGTATTATGCAGCTATCATGAGTGCCATGGAGCTTATAAGGCTAAGACTTGGCGAAAGGGTTATTTCAAGGTGGCTGACATCAGCAGGTCTGCTAAACACACACACACACACACACACACACACACACACACACACACACACACACACACACACATTATCACAGTTGCCTGGATCAGGATTTGAACTCCTACCATACTAGTTTGCTATACTACACCATTATGCAGTTATTGCAAGGGGCACAGAGATTATACATTGAAGAGCTCTCCAAATGTATCTTTGATGGTGAGTGACATCAGCTGCAGTGTTAAGGGGGAGAGGGAAGTGTAGGAAGTTTGAATGACCCCACAATCAGGTGGCAACAAAGATACACACACTCATACACACACATTATCACAGTTATCAGAACTAGGATTAGACCTCCTACCTAACTAGTTTGCTACATTACAGTATTACGCAATTATTGCAAGTGACATGGAGCTTATAGGGCTGAGATTTGGACAAAGGGTTATTTCAAGGTGACTGACATCAGCAGGCATTCAAAAGTAAGGCAATGGCAAGTGTAGTGAGTGTGAATGGCCTCAAAATCATTCATCTTCACACACAAACACACACACATTATCACAATTGCCACAACCAGGATTAGAACTCCTACCTAACTAGTTTGTTATACTATAATGCAGTTATCACAAGCACCACGGAGCTTATATGTTGATGAGCTGTCCAAAGGTATCTTTGAAGGTGAGTGACATCAGCTACAGTGCTAAAGTAGGGGTGAGGGAAGCATGAATGACCACAAAATCAGGTATCAACAAAGACACACACATTATCACAGTTGCCAGGACCAAGATTAGATCTTTTACCTAACTAGTTTACTGCACTACAGTATTACACAGTAACAGTGACCGCAACAGAGATTACAGAGGTGAAAGTTGACTAAACGGTTATTTCAAGGTGACTGACAACAGGCATGCTAAACTAGGGCAATGGCAGGTGTAGTGAGTGTGAATGGCCTCAAAATCATTCATCTTTGCGCCACACATACACACACACACACACACACACACACACACACACACACACACACACACACACACACACACATATCACAGTTGCCATGACCAGGATTAGAACTCCTACCTAGCTAGTTTGCTGACTATAGTATTATGCAGGTATCCCAGGCATCGCAGAGTTTATAGGGTTGAGATTTGGCTGATGGTTTATTTCAAGGTGACTGACATATCACGAGTGCCACAGAGCTTACAGGGCTGAGACTTGGCCAATGGTGTATTTCAAGTTGACTGACATTAGCAGGAGTGCTAACATGGGCAATGCGAAGTGCAGTGTGTGTGTGAATGGGCCATAAATCATTCCTCTGGAAACACATACACACACACACACACACACACACACACACACACACACACACACAACTTTACATTTGACAGGACTGAGTATACAAATGTTACATGAATACTGATTTGTACTATCATGTTACACAGTTATCACTAGCACCACATACACTATAGGGCTGAGGACTACCAAAAGGAATGTGTACACTGATTGACATCAGCACATCATGTGATATTGGACAATTGGATGTGTAGTGGGTGGGACAGGCCTCATAACGGAATTCTCTCTGTCACTGTCTTTCTCTTTCTTCCCCATATCTCTCTATGTGTATGATTGCCATATTATAGTTTGTTGGCTTTGGATATGTGAGAGTATTCCCATCCATGTGTGTGTGAAGCATGAATGGTGTACAATTTGGTGTGAGTGCACAGACATCTGTGAATGACAGATATGTATAGTCCACTGTGTTGTCCGACATGGGCTTCATTTCTCTAAGTGTAGGAGCATGCCCAGTATGACCTTCTGTATTGAGTGAATCCATTCCAAGTAGGGTTTTAGTCCAATCCAGGGTTTGGTGTTCTGCACATATAGCTAGCAACCTCTTTCTGCAGGATATCTGTAGATAGGTTGAACATGTGGAGTCACAATGGGTGACAGATAGGGGGATACTGTAACTATTGCTGTCTGTGCTACTTGTGCTACACGGTTGGTGTTAGAAGAGATATTCAGACATATGTACTGTTTTACACTGTGATGTATTATGTCATCAACTACTGACAGATATAATTATTTGCTCACAGTTATTTACTGGAAAATACAAGATGAATGAAGCTGAGTCCAGTATTGTGGTCCACAGCCTAAACATTCTTGCACACTCCTGCCATTCCGGAGAAGTAGGTACAGACACTTGCTGATGGGTCTGTGTAAATGGTCCAGCACCTTGGTACTATGGTGTCTGAGAATCCCCTTCTTGTATATATATTGACTTAACAGAATGGCCATATCCTGCTGTGACCATACCTCTGAGCTGTACAGGTTCACCCAGGTTACCCAGAGGCAGGGCTCATATATCTGGTCAGTTCCCATTCACATTGTGGTTTATGAACAGGTTTGTAGTCACCCATTACTGGTTTTGCAGACAGGGGTAGTATGGGCAAACATCAGAGTTTCAGACTTCACACACTCCATGACATCCATGTGCCTACACCCCCCCACACTCTGTTATTCTATCCTCTTCCTAACATTATGCAAGCGATATCCGAGAAGTATCCCTTTAATTGACCTTTCATCCCAGCGGTATTTATGGATTGGTCCACAGTTCATGCAGTGGGACACGGGGGGCATGTACTGGGATTTGTCAACATGGCCTTGCATTTGTGTTCTGGTGATTGTGTTAGGTTGTTAGTTGTGATCTCATGAGATACCATACATTGGCACTACAGGTGAGGCACAAGCTTTTGACAGAGGACTGTAGGTCATTTGGTAGTGATGCAGGCCATCTGTAGCAGGCCACTGCATTCTTTCACTCCTACATTCCCAGGCTGTGAGCTAGTGGATTCCTCTGGGGTGACAGGGTAAGTGTGCAAGGTGATAATGGCAATAGTTCCTGTCCATACTGATCCATTGTTCTGAATGCAGGCATGGTGCTGCTTACAGCTAGGGACATACCTGCATAGGACAGCTCTTCAGCATGCTGCATTCTGTGGGTATTCCCATACAGAAGTGGGGTCATACTGTACTCATTCCAGCAGCAATCATATGACCTGTGATAAACCTGTGGCTGATGGTGGGGTGAGCTGAGTGGATGTGTGATATGGAAGCTACTTGCAGCTGACTCACATATATACCTGGGACATTCTCCTTATGCTGCCTTGTGCAGGGACATAGGCAGGCTCTCATTACTTCATAACTGTGCCTTTTGTGGTCTGCCAGTGATTGGCCAGACTACATCAGTATTCTGTACTATACAGACAACTAATGTGCTGCTAACCTGTCTGTACAATTCCAATGTTGTGTGCAGCTGAGAGTTAAATTTTATGCACACTGTCTAGGGTACTTCCACCTGTGTATTGTCTGTATGTATGAGCCCACATTCATGGCATGTCCATCTTTCAGACGGTGACAGATATTGACATCTGGACAGTGAGTATGGACAACTGCTGACAAGTGTATTGCTGAGAAGCACTGTCTGGCACTGCAGTTATCGGAACATGGCTCTGTCAATCACAGTACTGCCCATAGGCCACCGAAACACAACCGTCCATATCTACATGCTGACCAGTTCCAGACAATATTGAACACACAACAACCTAACACACAGACCCCTGCATATTGTACACATGCAGCAATCTATTCTGTAGATTGGGCCAGCTTGGGTAATCTGTGCTCCACTGATACTACTCACGCTTACATGTTACTGCATTTCTACATAGGATTGTGGGTGGGGGGCACACCTGACAACTTTAAACTGTGCTATGACTGTTCTGGTATGTCAGGTACTCTGTTGGCTTCCACATCACTTTCTATGCTGTCCTATCATGCAGACTGGAGGCATATCAGTGGAGTACAGATCTTGTCCCACCTACATGGTTCCCTATTCCTGCACCTGCACAATTAGGTGCAGGCTTCCAGTAGGTAGACATTTGTGATTCAGTATAGGTCCTTTCATTTGCATATCCCAGTGTGCAGGTCCATAATTTCAATTCTGAAGCACACCCTTTCCCCTTGGCAAGCAGTGCTCCCATGTCTTGTTTACATTCTGCCTGCCATTGACTATAATGGCAGAATGCATATTTCTGTTAAATGGCAGTTGTCCCCTTTTTTTTTTTTTTTTTTTTTCAGCACCCCCATTTTTGCATGCCACTGACCTTAGCTTAAACAGCCGAGAATGGCCAAAAAAAATGAAAGTTTTATTTTTACATAAATGATGTTGTTTTTAATGCCAATGGCCTTATATTTGGCCACTGGCTTGTCTGTTATACATAATACATGATTTTCATGAGCTGTCATGCCTCCGTTTTGTCAGATGCAAAAATGTATTCAGCTACTAGCCGAATGCATTTTTGCATTGACATTGTTCCTATATGGAACCTATTCAGCTTGTTGGATCACAAAATCGCCTCATTTGCATGGTTTTCACCAGCAAATGAGGTGATTTGCATACTGAATGGAATTCTGTGCAGGAACAGTATAGGGCCACTCATGCATGCGAAAACGGCCCTATCCTGGATCGCACAGTGGCCATATTGCATGCAGAAGCAGCTATACTATTCCTGCACAGAATTTGGCTGTTTGTGAATCTGGCCGTGTTTCTTTCCTATGCATTTTATTGCCAACTTGTACATCAGGCATAATCACCCCACAGGATATAAGGCAATATCAGCATCATCTGCTCAGCTGTATGATCAAGATATCTATACAATGTTACGAGTACAGAATGTAAGCAGGTAAATTAAGACACAGATGACAACTTGCAGTTTTAAAGTACAAAGAAACATTCTTCCTAAATGCATGCATTATCTGCTCTCATTATAAGTATCAGGCATAAGCAATTCAAGTCAGGCACCCTTCCAGAGGCCAGAGCATTCTCAAGATTATCTGTATAAGGGAGTGGGGGAGAAAATTGTCATACACAAATTCTATTACTACTACTACTGTGAAAGTTAAGCAGACTAAACAAAGTAAAAATTAGTATGTACCCAAATGAAAAAAGACTTTTAACTAAACAAGCATTAGCTGGCCACTCATCAGACATAAGCAACTCTAACTCACAGATTGTGCAAAAGGCAGGGCAAACTCATCATCTTATCATCATTTGCACAATGTGTGTGTGTTGGGGGGATGACACAGTGAAACTGTGTGTGAGTTTGAGATATGAGGTCATAGCAATTATGCTCTGTCAGGACCAGTATCTTGAGATGCAACAAAGTCAATTTTGAAATGTGCATGTGTGTGTGTGTGTGTGTGTGTGTGTGTGTGTGTGTGTGTGTGCACGCGTGTGTGTGCGTGTGTGTGTGTGTGTGTGTGTGTGTGTGTGTGTGTGTGTGTGTGTGTGTGTGTGTGTGTGTTTCCATGGTCATCATGAGGCCTATGTGGACACAGCCACATAATTTCTGCTAGCACTAAGCCATGGAATGCTGGGCAGGTGTGAGCCATGTGTGGTAGAGAATCAAAGTCATTGTGGATGCCCCTGACCATGTGAACTACCTCTGCCAGGAGTTGCACTGCTAACTCATGACCCTGGCTTGAAGTCAGGGTGCTACTTGAATGCAAACAATGTATGCTGTATGAGTTGTCATTACAATTATGTCCATGACCATCACCACATGGATGATTATGACTGTATATGGACACATCCACCACCAATGCAGCAGTGGGAAGTACTACCACTGTGAGAGCAGTACCTGGTAAGTCCATGGCCACATTGGCTCACATCTGACAATGTACCAGCAGACCAGCCTTATGGATGCTGCCCTTCCCTAACAGATATTCTAGAAGAGGCACTGCACAGTCCAGTTTGTCATTCTTCCTGTCCAAGGTGTCACACACATGCATCATGCAGTTTTATATATCAGAATGCAAGGCATGCAGTAGTCTGACTTTCTCTTCCAAGGCTCTGGTGGAACTTGCCTGTGCCTTGATGACAACCCTGCACATAAATTGTATGTCAGCTACAGGCACATCAACTATAGGGTGAGGACTGTAAATATACCTTCTCTGAGCACCTCTACTGGCACACCTGAGTGGTACTTCACCCTCACATCAACTGGGGCAGATTCTGCCATCTCAGCAACTGAGATGAACACACTACCCTGCTCAACCATGTCCCCATCAACCTGTTTACTCTCAAATAGGTTTGCGTAATGGGTGTGCATGGGCATAATGACTGTGTCCAAACTTTGGGGAGTGGATGTGGGAGCTACAATCCCCATGTCAGACATAACCCCCTGCTACCCCAGATTGTGCCTGTTCATTGCTGCCACCATTGGTAGAGGTTAATGGTACTCAAAAATCAAACAGACAGAGATCCACAGAGCTGGTGCCAATGAATACACCAAGTAAACAAACAAAAATAAAAGAAATATAAATGTAAATAATTTAATACCTAGGCCGAATGAACTCAGCCATACATGCAGCTGCTATAATTTCAGATAGTATATGTATAACTAATAGAAAAAAAAATTATGCACATGCCATGTGCAGCAGGTTGTTGCCAGGTGTACTTAGAAACAATTTTAGTTGACAGAGATATTATAAACACACACATTGTTAGAAGTTGTATATGAGGTTGTAATATATATTTAAGTGGCTTTCCTGAGGAATCAATAGTGGAAATCTTCTAGTTCTCCTGCATGTCTTCTCCGTCATCCTACACCATACTGAGAAACCTTTCTGAGCTACCTGGATCTCTTAAAGTTGACAAATCTCCAATGTCTCACTGAGTGATGGTTTAGTAAATTACCTATTGCTCTCTCAGTAACCTTACTAATCATATCAGTGACTCTATCCATCAGTTATCCATCCACAGCTCCTTTTTCCCATTTTTTCACATAGGGTCGGAGTATCACCTTAACAGTGACAATCATCTAGAGCCATAGTTTACACTACTTGATAGCTAGCACTGCCACAGTAGTTCTTCCACACCACACATTTGCACACACACTCACACCTATGGCCAATTTAGAGTGTCTAATCCACCTACTGCATGTTTTTATGATGTGGGAGGAAACCCACACAAACACAGGAGGACATGAAGTCTCCACATAAAATGCACAGTAGCTGAGAATCAACCAGAAAACCTCTTGCTGTGAGGCAACAACAGTATCCACTGTGCCACTGTGCTGTCTCTATGTCTGACCACGTAGTATACATGGTCTGGCTACCAACAACATTGATATCATCAACCACCTGTTGCCAAACACAGTCTTGGAAGGGCTTATTGGCAGAAGGTGTATCAAAGAATCATCCATAATATAGATAGTGGTCCTATATTATGAGCTAATTGTCATCTTTTGAGAAAGGAGGCTTTCATGAAGATGATCCTATATTATTTTTAGATTTTAAAGCCTTATCCTTGTTGTGATGGAAGAAAATAACTGTATTATATAAACACATAACATACCAGGGGTTTTACAAGCCATTATACAATGGAGCAGTATGTATTAGTATACATTCAATGACTACCATTGTAGTAAACAGTCTGAAAAAAATGCAAGCACTGTAATATCCCATACGCAAAAAAACTTCCATTAATAAAATTTATAAACAACAGTAGACAACAAGCAAAAATAATAGAGGCAAAAATATATACAACTAGTAAGCAGAGAACACATTGTAAGCAGATAAACTGGGGTTAATGCAAGAGAAATCCTACATAGTTCATACAAGCCATAGACACCTCTGTACTTTTATGATTCTGAAATGGTACTAAAGAACTCTTAACAGATGAGTGTATGTGTTGCCCAACCACCATTCAAAAACACTGCAGGTATAAGGTACTCATTGAAAATAATTTATAAACATATACTATGAAGCAGTAATTGAATGGATAAATGCATACCTTGAAAGATTTCAAACTGTACCCTATGCATTACTAATTAAAACTGTTGTCAATAAAAAAACTTTTGAGCAGCACTTGGGAAACCAAGCAGTCCTCCTCTGAACAATGGAAGTCCGATAGCCCCACACCCTGCTTATATGTTGTAGACGAACCCCTTTGGGAACGTGCAGTATGTTAATTATTTCTCGACTCTTTATCATTATCATTACCATTATGGAATCACTCAGTTTGATTGATGTGCTGTAGAGATAAACATGATGCTAGTTCCTACATGATGACATGCCCACACCTGAGTAGTACAAGAGCAGTTATTAAGAGTTTTGTGTAGGATGTCTTGCAAGTGTGCCTCAGTAGCAATACTGGTCGATCAATGATGTGTTCATCATTCCTTCTAATGATAAGTACATTAGAGAGGGTTGCTAGAGGAAAAAAAGGCTTACAAAGAAGATTAAGTTAAATTTACTGAGTTAGCAGTGAACCTTGAGGCAAATTTTTGTCAACATTGTCCTGGGAATTCATGAAGCTTGATTTTCCGTGCAGGAATAGTGTAACTTCTCCTGAATAGAAAATGGCCGCTTTGTCATTTTCACGTGCACGAGCGGCCCTACACTGTTCCTGCACAGAAAGCCACGTGGGTTGCAAATCACCTCATCTGCTGGTAAAAAACATGCAAATGAGGTAATTTTGCAATCCATGAAGCTGCCCGGACAACGTGCAGGAACAGTGTCGGAGCAGAAATGTATTCGGTTGGTAACCAAATACATTTCTGCATCTGACAAAACAGAGGCATGACAGCTCCTGGAAAGCATGTATTATGTTGATCAGACATGCCAATGGCCAAATATAAGGCCATTGACATTAAAAGCTGCTTACGTTTTCTAAAAATAAAACTTTTTTTTGGCCGATCTTGTCTGTTTAAGCTGAAGGCAGTGGCGTGCAAACACTGGAGTGCCGAAAATAAAAAAAAAAAAAAAAAAAAAAAGGAAAAACTGCATTATAAGAGAAATCTGCATTTTGCCATTATAGCCAATCTCAGACAGAATGTAAACAAGACAAGGGAGCACCACTTGTGAAGGGGAAAGGGTGTGCTTGAGAGTTGTAACTATGGATCTACATGGTAGCGTATGCAAATGAGGGGACTTATACTGAATCACAGATTTCTCCCAAATGGCAGCCTGCACCTAACCGTGTAGGTGCAGGAACAGAAAACCATGTAGGCAGAACAAGAGGATAACTTCAGTAGGGGGGTATGTTATGGTTGCTGTAAGCTTATTGGAGCCCTGCAGCCCATGTTTGCCCTTAGCTAAGCAATTCTAAGGTAGGGGGAGTGTCAGCACCATTTACATTGCCTAAATGGGTGTGAGCGACGTGCACCAGGCTTTAAACCCTAAAGAGAAACAAAAAGAGGAAATAGCAGCAGTGTTAACATTGGAGCACTGTGAATGTGCGAAACACTTCGGGGCTTCAACTACCATGAAACTGGGAAGGAGAAATAGCAGTAGTAAAGCAATCAAGGAGAACTAGCATAGCTGGCAGGTGGAATGTATCACAATCAGCCAATTACACAGGCAGCAGGCTAGCACAGCACTATAAACCATGCACACACCTTACAGACTAGATGAAGGGGAAACAGCAGTAGGAAGGCAATCCAGGAGAATTGGCATAGCTGGCAGCTGGAATGCATCAGAGTCAGCCAAATACACATGCAGCAGCCCAGCACACTACTATAAACCATGCAAACACCCTACAGACTGGCTTTTCCCACAAACTCTACACCACTAGTGTACACAGATGGGGGATTCACAACTGGCAAAACTAAAAATATTAGAGGCTGCTGCTGGTTTACTCCATCAATATGTGCCAGAGACCGAGTGTGGTGAGGAGGAGAACATTGACAAATGACCCACAGTGAGGAGGAGGAGAAGAGTGTACAGACCCAGGGTGACCTACCAGGGCCTACATGAGCTAGAGATAGTAGAGCACTATAGGGTGGAAAAGGACATTCTACAGCAAATCGGTGAGCTGTGCCAGCCACGCCTCACACACAGAACTAACAGAGGGAAACCCATCCCAGTGGATACTAAAGTATGTCTAGGCTTAAGAACATTCGCCACAGGTACCTTCCAAAGACCAACTGGGGATATTATGGGGGTCTCATAGGCATTAGCATTCAGGGTACTCCACCATTTCCTGAATGCCAAGAGACCACATGCCAACGAGCACATTTATTTCCCCACCACTCATGAGGCGTTGACCAGAAGTATGCATCTTTTCCACTATATAGCAGAATACCCTGAGGTAGTGGGTGCTATAGACTGTACGCACATCCACATCAAAGCATCATCCAGTGAGTGGGGTAGGGTCTACATAAACCACAAGGGCTTCCCCTCCATCAACTGCCAGGTCGTGTGCGATGCCCAGGGCATTATCATGAATGTGTGTGCTGGCAGCCCTGGAAGCTATCACGACTCCCACATCTGCCGTTGCTCACAGCTGTATCAGGCATTTGCCAGTGGGGACATCACATATGGCCATCTACTGGGGGATGCTGGCTATACACAAGAGCCATGGCTGATGACACTCATCAGAAGTGCACACACATCTGAACAAGAACTCCATAATGAGACACACACATAAACCCGGATCATTGTAGAGCATGTGTTTGTGATGCTCAAGGCATGGTTCCACTGCCTTGACATATCCGGTGGAGCCTTGCAGTACTCAACAGCTACATGTGGAAAATGTTCATAGTATGTGCCATGCTACACAATATGATCATGTGGCAACAGCTGCAGCAGGAACAACACAGGGAGGGGCCACAAAGTGCCCTACCATTGCCAAAGTCACCACAGGCACAAAGGGACTTGGAGGAGGAACTTCCTGAGCCTGCCCCTAGAGGCAGACAGAGGCATGCCCAGTATGCCTATGCCTTGGCAAAGAGTCAATGCATAGCACAGACACACTGACACTGTAGGTACCCAGGGACTGATAACTCTCTCCGACTCACACATACAGTAAAAGGGAGGCCAAACATGACACTACCTGTGCTTTACCATGTAGAGGGAGAGTACTGTGTGCATCCCACATAGTCAGCCCTCCAGCACCATCCTCAATACTGCCCCATGCACAAGCTAAGTCATCCTTACTATCAATTACTGAATGGAGTAGTATGTTCTGATAGTTATAACTATGCTATGGATGCAAGCATGTAAGGGAACTGGATGACCAAATGGGGTAGCAGCAGGTAGCTGACAGCTATATGGGACAGCATGAAATCCATAACAAATACTGTTGTCCCCATACTAGGCAGAAGTAGGTGACAACTCCCACTCCAGTACATGTGGTGGCTCGACTAACTGTGGGTGTCCACAGGTCACACCCATGGATGTCAATGAGTATTCCCATACCCAACCCCAGCTTCACCCAGCAGGTCAGGTGTAGATGATCGGAAATAAAGGTCGGGCAAAGCTCCACAAATGCTGGCAATGGTGAATAGCCCCCCTACAGACCTACACAGATGTACTACAACAGGTCTGGCAGTTGCAGTATAGTTCTGAAGACTAAGAAGTCTGAAACTGAAATGTATACCATTACAATCTAACTTGTGTACTTTACTGATATGCCTCAATTCTGCAAGATAGGGCACAATACAATAATCAATGGAAGCAAACCGAGTATAACTGAAATACCAGTGCAGTCAGTGAAAATGTGTAAAGTTTTCAGGTGTGCCCCCCAACCCTATGTATAAATGGCAGTAACATGTAAGTTTGTAGAGTAATATCAGTGGAGCACAAATTGCCTGACCTGTCCCAATTAACATGATAATTGGTGTATGTCCACTATATGCAGGGGTCAGTGTGCAGATTATTTGTGAGTGTTTAACATTATCTGGAACTGGGCAACATGTAGGCCTGGATGTTGTGTCTCAGTTGCCTAGGTACAGTACTGTTGTTGACAGGGCCATGTTCCAACAACTACGGTGCCAACCAATCTGATTCCCAGCTACACCTATGTTACTAGTTGTACACACTCACTGTCCAGGTGTCAATATGTGTCACTGTCAGAAAGCTGGACAGGCTATGAACAGGGGTCCATACATAGAAACAGTACACAGGTGGAAGTACTATATGCAGTGCCTAGAAAGTAACTCTGAACTGCACATGTTTGGAATTAAATATAGAGGTTAGCATCATGTTAGTTGTCCCTCTAATATGGAATACTGGTTGTCTGCCCAGTCACTGGCAGCCCACAAAAGCCACAGTTATAAAGTAATGACACACTGCTGATGTCCACATACAAAGCAGAAGAAGGTCCCAGTTATATCTGTGAGTCAAGTGCCATAAGCTTCCATATCACACATGCACTCAGTCCACCACACCCATCAACAGCCACAGGTATTTCATCAGTCATTTCCTTGCTGTTGGGAATGATTACAGAATCATCACACTTCTTTTATGGAATACACACAGGGTGCAGCATGCTGAAATGGTGTAATTTGCAGGTGTGTCCCTAGCCATAAGCAGCACACATCCAAATTGATGCATCACTATGAGCTAGAAGGATTTCCAAGAACACCTCACCCACTTGCTCATATCACCCCAGGGGAATCCACTGGATTGCAGCCTGGTAACATGTGACTGACAAAATGCAGTGGCCTGCATCACTCTCATGTGGCCTACAGGCCTCTGGCAAATGCCCATGGCTCACCCATAGCTCCATCATATGTTTCACCTATAGTGCCATCATACGGAATGTCATAGGCTCCTAACAACATAACACATTAAGCAGAAAAAAAATGCTAGGCCCTACTGACAAATGCCAGTAGCATGCCTCTCCACATCCTAGTGCAAGAATTGAGGACCAAGGCATAAATGCTGCTGTGATAAAGGTCAAACTATAGAAATATGTCTGAGATATTGCCCCCATACTGTTGGGAAGAAGACAGAATTACAGAGGTGGCATAAAAGCATGGATATCATGGAGTGTGTGAGGTCTGAAACTCAAATATCTGCTCATACTTCCCCCTGACTGCAAACCCATGAATGCATAACCATAAACCTGCTTGTAAACCACAATGTGAAGGTAAATTGACCAGATATATGAGTCCTGCCTTTGGATAACCTGGCCAAATCTGTACAGCGGTGAGGTGTGCCCACAGCAGGATATGGCCATTTAGTTAAGTTGAGAAATGCACAAGAAGGGGACCCCCCAGCCAGCGTACCACAAAGGTGCTGGACCATTTACACAGACCTATCACTCAATTGTCTGTAGCCACCCCTCCACAATGTCAGGATTGTGCCACAATATCTAGTCTTTGCCTCACAATATTGGTCTCTGCTTCATTGCTCTTGGATTTCCCTGGTAAACAACTGTGAGCAAACAATGATATCTGTCAGTAGCTGATGACACAATACATTACACTGAAAAACAGTACATATGTCCAAAAATCTATGCTAACACAGAACATGTTACACAAGCAACACAGACAGTGATAGGATAGGAAATGTAGTTACACACAGTATCCCCCCATGTTTGGACCAATTGTGTCTCCATATTGGCAACCTATCAACAGATATCCTGCAAAAATAGCTTGTTAGGTGTAGCTGTGGCACACAAAACCCTTGACTGGAGTACAGCTATCCCTGGAATGGAATCCCATAAGCAATATAGAAGGTCATACCCAGCATGCTCCTACACTTAGAGAAATAAAGCCCATGTCTGACACCACAGTGAACCATAGATATTTGTTATCTGCAGACGTCCGTGCACACATACACCAAAATGTAAACTGTTTGGTCTTCACGCACACACACATTGGACAGGAAAACCCACAGCCAGCTGTAGGTGGTAGATATGTGGTAAATCTCCATCTGTTTTGAGTGATACGCACACATATCTAAGGCCAATATACTACAATAATTCAAACATACACACACATGCACATGGGGAAGAGAGACAGACAGTAAGAGAGACAGTACCATTAGAAAGCCTTTCCCACCCAGTACACATCCCATAGTTTCACACAACACTATCTGCTGATGTATGTCACCTTAGATGTACCTTTGGACAAGCCTCAGATCTATAAGCTCAATAGTGTGTGTGATAAATGCATAACTTGCTAAAGCAAATAAGTAGATAGGTAGGGTTCCGAATCTTGGTCCTGGCAACTGTGTGAGTGAAGGAATTACTGTTTTACTCCATCCCCACACAGTACGCATCCCATTATCCAATATCAGAACATGTTCTGCAGTCAGTCACTGCACAAATTCCTTTTCTTAGCCCTCAGCCCTATAGGCTCTGTTGTGCTTGTGATAACTGTGTAACAGTAGAGTACCAATATCCATTTATGTAGCAATCCTAATCACAGTCTTGTCAAATGTAAAGGTGTGTCTGCTTGTGTGTGTGTTCATAGGTGAATGATTTTGAGGCCATTCCCACTCACTCCATTTCACATTACCTTCCTGCTGCTAATGTCAATCACCTTTAAAGATACCTTTGGACAGTCCTTAAATATGTAAGCTTTGTGGTGTGTCTGATAAATGTGTAATGTTAAAGTGCAGAAAATTAGTTAACTAGGAGTTCTAATCTAGGTCCTGGCAAATGTAAAAGTGTGTTTGTTTGTGCGAAAATGACTGTAGTTATAGAGACATGATTTTGAGGCTATTGGCACTTACTACACTTCCCTTTCCCTTCCTTTATCACTGCTGCTGATGTCACTCACCTTTAAAGATACCTTTGGACAGTTCTCAAGTATGGAAGCTTTGGGGTGCATCTGATAAATGTGTAATGCTGTAGTGCAGTAAGCTAGTTAGGCAGGAGTTCTAATCTTGGTCCTGGCAAATGTAAAAGTTTGCTTGTGTGAGAGTGTCTGTAGTTGTAAAGACATGATTCTGAGTCCATTGGCACTTACTACACTTCCCTTGTCCCTCCTTAATCACTGCTGCTGATGTCACTCGCCTTTAAAGATACCTTTGGACAGTTTTCAAATATGTAAGCATTGTGGCATGTCTGATAAATGTGCAATGCTATAGTGAATAGACTAATTAGGGAGGGGTTTGAATCTCATTCCTGTTAAGTGTGGGTGTGTTGTTAACATTGTGATCCATATCCATTGGGGGTGGATATTGCTACACTTTTGTGTGGTCCACCCAGCAAACTACCAAATGTCCACTGTACAGGCCCCACTTTTGTGTTAGCTGTGGACACTCTTCAGTCCTATAATCTGTTTGTCATGTGATATTACTATAGAACAATATGGAGTCCAAAACAAGATACCTGGCCCTTGTAATCCTGTGATACAATTCCACACTCAGGAATCATAGACAAACACACTAATCTATTCATTAATCCCTATCTCACTAAGTGGTTTGCAAACTGGCACACAGATGGATCTCACAGTGTAAAAGCAGTGGACTCCATGTCAGACTGCAAAACAGCCATGAGTGGTGTCAGACTGCCAAACAATAATCTGTGGAGTACCACAGGTTATTGTCCTGTGTCCAGTCTTGTGTGTTGTGTGTCACTCTGATATCCAGACCAACAGGAATGAACTGTGGTTAACAATGTTTGCAGACAATTGCTAATTGTGGGATCTGTTTGCATTCCCAGATTATGTTAACATCCTGTATAAAGTAATCACTGACACTTCCAACTGTTGTCAGAACACTGGCCTTAGTCTCAATGTCAATAAATGTGTCCTAGTCCCCTGTTGAATCAATGTGTTGTCCACAAATGACCACATCAGTGGTAGTCCAGTGGAGACAGATGTCCTTATAGGAGGTCTGTGAACACAGCTTGACATCAACCTGTCTTCTGACTATCACACAGGAACTGTGGACAGAAAGTCCTTCCATGTGGCACATTGTATAACTAAGGGCGTGTCATCCAGGAATGAAGAGGTCAAAGTCTCCCTCTACTCCCCACTCATTAGGCCAATCTGCAGGTCCAATAGCCCATTTGCCATGTAACTCAGTAAACACCTCCAACAACTGGGTAGGCTGCAAGTGTACCTGACATGTATGACCCTAGGCATGAAACAACTGTCTGATATGGAAAGAGGCCAAAACCTCCAAGTGTTTCCGGTCACATCTTTGCTACTTACAGGCAATTCCTGCTTGACTGACAATGCCATGTCTGCCCTGTTGTGTTACAAATGCCACAGCTAGGAAACCCCAATTTGTATGACCCACATGCCATGGATACCTCAACTGCATTACCACATTCAACAGAACATGCTTGGAAACAGGTCCATACCCAGACACTGGCCATGTTGTGTGATATATGTTGCATGCATGTCAATCAAAGCACCTCGTTAGACCTCTTCAAGAGAAATTCAGATGAGTGGATGGTGAATATAACTGTCACCCTGGGGATAACTCAAGTGGCAGTCATTGATAGATGGCATGCTGACAAATGTCAGGTGCCACAATACCAGTGTAGTCACATGCCCTACTCTTCTCATATCTCCATGGACATTAGCCTGGTACACACCCTGGGACACCTGCACCAATGGACCTCAGTACTGACAAATGTGTATGTGTGTATTACTGAGTATAACAGTGTTTGTGAATTTGTAAACTTGTAGTTGAAAATACTTTGATGACCTTCCCACTCACTACATCCCCCATTGCTATACTTAGAAAGGGCTGCTGCTGTTGTAGTGCACTGTAAATGTACCTTGTGACACCCTTCAGCCTATGGGTTACCTTGAGCTTGCAGTACCAGCATAACACTGTTTTACCAATGAGTAGACCAGTGCGGTTTATCCTCTGAGTCCTGGCATATGTGGGTATGTGTGTGTATGTGTTTGCAAGTGTGTGTGAGTGTGCATATTTGTAGGAGACAGCATTCTGAGGGTCCATTCTCCAAATACACTGCACATTGCCATACATTACAAGGGATGGTGATGTTGCTCACCTTTGGAGAGCCATTAAATAATCTTTACCCTACTAGCTCTGTGGCACGTGTGATAAATGCATATTAGTGTAATAGCAATAACTAGATAAGCAGGCAAAGGTTTGAATCTCATTCCTAGTAAATTTGTGATTGTGGGCTTGCCATAGCATTATCATAGTATGAGTGAGCACAATATCCAATGTGGGTGGGGTGCAATATTTTTACACCATGGTACCCCCAGTACATGTCCCAAAGTCCACTGTATGAGGACCATTGTCACCATCGACCATACAAGTAACTGATGACACTTTTCAGCCCAATAAGGCATGTGCTGTGTGCCAAAACTCTGTAACAGTATGGACTGAATGGCAAGATAGGCAAGGCTGCTAATGGCAAGTGTGGCAAATGTGTATATGGATGCGGCTGTGTTGGTCATTGTGTATATTTCTGTAGTTGATAGTATTTCCTGGCCATTCTCACCCAGGACATCTCCCATTGCCATACTGTGGAAGGCCAGTGGATTTTGTTCACCTTAGAGGAACTGTGGAGCACACATTCCCCCTACTTTCTCCGTGGCATGTGAAATAAATGTAGAGCATTTTAATAGCAAGACTTAGGTAGGTAGTGGTTCTAATCTCAGTCGTGCCAAGTGTGTGTGTTTGAGTGACAGATGTGGCCATGGTTTACAGTCTTACACCATTGTACTCCCAGCACATGTGCTGTCCTACATCCACATGGCTGATGCCTGACTCCCACCACATGCTGTGGCACAGACATCCCACAGTCGACGATTGCCACCATCTCACCCAACCATCTATCTATGACCTCAGCATAACGCTGGGCATCTCCAAGATCAAAAATGTTGCCACACATAGCATGAAGAGTTGCATTTGTAACCCTGAAAATATGTCCAGTGTTAGATTTGAAATGTGCCCGTGCCTCCATGACTGTCCAAAACATGTGTCTGGTGACACCTGCTGTGGCACTTGTGGCAGAGCCATGATTGGCAGCAGTCCACCAATGAACACTCCTGTCCATCCACATGTGTAGAATCTGCCTGTTCTCTGGCTATGAAAGGTGTATACACACTATATAGTTCTCTTAGATTTGCATGACAAACGTGTATCATACTCATATTCACAGGTAGCAAATGGATATGTACAATATCCCTGTAGCTGGCCTAGCAGTGGCAGAGGCAGTTTTGTTTGACAGATACTCCAGTGTATGTCATATGTGAGCTGTTCTTTCCTGGGGTGAGTTAGGGTCCTGAGCTGTGTTTTATGTCACAGCAGATAGAGGCAGATGCTATGGCCTTAGGTGCTGTTTAGCAGGGCATCACTACAGCACCTAATCACTACTACTTGCTCAGACATAAATCTTTCAAAATCCTATTTCCCATTATTAGAAAACACATGCTACTTTCACTTATATGCTGACCTGTTTCACATACCACTTTATTATTTCACACTGTAGTGGGTTGTATCGAAAGGTTGCTCCACATCTATTTGTTTCTCAATGTGGAGTACTGGTAGACAGATGTTTGGAATAGGTGTCTGCATGCCATTTGTAGGCAATGCACTTGAGCAGGTGATGGCCTGTGCACCAGTTGGTGTTCTCCACTTGCTAACTGCATGCAGAGCAGCTGGGTAGTTCTTCCAATAGCCAATGTCATGGCAACACACTGTTATAATTGAGTACTTAATGTGGGCATTGTACCTTTGCCTTGGCTGGGAGGAACACATCCTGGAGGTGTATGGCTACTGAGTGTTACACACAGCAGATGGGAATAACTCTTACAACAAGACTTGTGGAGACAGGCCAACTAAATGGTGGAGGTTACAGACTTAGGGACCAAATATTTGTATTACTGTTATATGGTGTAAATACTGCTAGTTTTATGTGCTTTGTGTATATATGCTTCTTCTGCATGGATGTCAGTCTGACAATGTTATGTGTCTGTATAGCTTTGAACTGTAGGCCTATCCACATAATGGCCAGAGGTTTGCCTGTTATGTTTGGTGTGTTACCCAGACAAGTGTGCTCCTTGGCAAATCGGTGGCATACTCTGGTCATTGATGCCAGTAAATGGCAACACTCATTTGTGTTTCTGACTTCATATCCCTCAGAATAGAGATGTTGCAACCAGCCCTGTAACACCAGCAAAGTTGTCAATGTATAACAGCAATATTTCAAATATGGCCCTGTGTTTGGACCTCTGTCCTCCACTTATTTGACAGGCTTTGTCCAGTTGTCATGCAGTAGAAGGTTGACAGGTATGGTCTATCAGTATTTAGTGCTGACATTCCTGCTATCATCCCAGTGATGTTGTGGAATAAGACACATTAAGTGAGGTAGGTACAATACATATAAGTGCAAATGCTGGACAGCATGTAGAACCCTGTACAGTCAAGAGGTAGGTCTGTGGAATAGTAGGACATGCCTTAGAATCAGTCTGTTAGAACATGTGAGACATATTAGTTATTACATGGACAAATATTCTGTAGTTGTTACTTTTTATACATTTCACCATGGGGACTGTAGTGGGTTAGAATGTACTTTTCTGGAAAAAAGTATATTTCCCAGTTTGATTGAACACTCAGAACCATTGTTATGTGAAGAATCAATTTACATTGTATCATTTGGTACTGTATCCGCTAGGGGGTTAACTGAGGATTGTAACTGGAGGCTGTTTAAGAGCATACGTAATTAAGTGTCAATTGCTTCCTGTATTTAAGGCAAATATGTTTTGTAATGTAATACCTGATGGCAAAACACACTAAACTATTTGTGTGTATTGATGGCTGGTTGTCTGTTGTTTTACTATCTTCAGTCATTTTAGTTATATTGCTAAGAGGTCAGTGTATGTCTGGCCATTGTGTATGGCCTATCCTGAATTTGTAGCACTGTACTGTGTACTTATTAGTTGTACTGTGTAGGTGGGGCAGCAAATGTCAGTGGCATGGGTCCCTTTGTATCATTATCAATGTGTTTGCATGTCCACAGACTGATCCCCCAACTTCATCTGGCATGGTTCAGAATTGTACTAAGGTGCTCTTGGCTCTGACACTGCTGCAAGTTATTGACAACTAAATCATTACTGATTCCACAGTCTTCCTTCCCTGTGATAAACCGACTGCACTGCATGCTATGGTTGAAAACATCATAAAATAGTGCAGCTCAGATGGCTTAGTGGTTATATGCTTTGACTATTGTGTACAGGCTCTTGGGGTCAAGACCTGCAAGGAATGTATGTTTTGTTACAGGCCAGGTGTATATTATTTCCTTTACATAACATGTCTATATGTGCTGTTATCACAGTAGTAAGGGGTGTGAGTCTACTGTATGGGACACATGTGTATACACGGGTGGTTGCACATGTGATATGCACTCACACATCACTGTGCACCAACTACACTACCATGGAGACAAATATAATATACCAGATATTTGACTATTAAAATAGTACTAATTATTTACCTTTCCTGTACCTAGTCTAGTCCAGATACAAATTTGCAGTATCCAGGACTGTACGTTAGCTCCTGAGTGCTGCCCAAGTCTGCTCCTCAATTTGTCACTTAGATATGCTAGTTTTCTCATCTTCTGCACTTTCAATAGCTTATTACTTTAGCACTTTATCAGACATCTTGTAGCAAGTATTTTAGCAGACAAAAGTGCTAACAGCACTAAGTGTTCCATGTGAAAACAGCTCTAATAATTATTATTAATGGCCACCCCACCAAGTATCTCTACAGGTCAATTCCCTGTGTTTTCACCCATTAACCTGCTAAACTTGGCCATCCTGAGGCAATGTAGCAACTGCCTCATGTACACTGACAACCCTCACCTCTTACCTCTCTACACTCAGACCTGCATGACATGCAGTAATATATTAAAAGAGGGAAGCCACACACTCTCCAGCCAAGACCGGAATAGTTGGTCAAGAGGCGACAGTCAACACTTGCACCACACTACATGGAACACATAGCCCTCCAGAACACACACCAGCACTACCTTCATATAAAAACACAAACCACACACCCAACTTTGTGGAGGCTCTCAATAAAAAGCTGCACAAAAAGCAGACACCTCCAAGGCAGACATGCACTCTATCACCACCACAGAACACTAATCACAAGACACATATGTCTCCTAAACAGTGTGCCAGTCAACCAAATGGCCTAAGGCAAAACAGCATGGCCAAATCACTAGGCATAGTTGACTTGATAGTGAGGAACTGTGATGTCCCACTCACTAGGTTGAAATAGGAGAAAGCGACAGTCAGCTGCCTGTCAAGCACCAGGATCTGCCACATAACACACACACTGAGGTCCCACAACAACAGGTACACATATGACTCTGTCATTGTACATGTGGATGTGAATGACCTGAGATGAACCTCCCTGGATTATATGGAAAGAGACATGGAGGAGCTCTCCGACTATGTAGCCCAGATGGGTATGACCCTAGCCCTGAGCAGCATCCTACAGTCACCTAGAATGATACCACAGTACAAGCTGAAAATGATTGATTTCAACAATTGGCTACATTTCTTTTATCATTTTAAGGGGGTACACTATCTGTGTGCCTAGGATGACATTTGACAGACCATGGTCATTTGCCAGAGATGGCCTGCATCTGTCACCCCTGGGCTTTCAGATATTGGCCAAGGATCTTGCTACCCCTATAATAGCTTGTCTAGGCAGTGTTCCAAAGACGACATTACCGCTGCAACAGCTACAAACAAATGTAATCTGAGGATCATGCTGCTCAACACTAGAGGTCTACATTTCAAAATGCACTCGCTCAAAGCACTCCTTAAACTGGAGAACATCAACATTTGTGCTGTAACGGAGAACTGGTTCAAGGCAGCAGGAAGCACACCTGCATTACCAGGCTATCACTCATTCCACACCTGTTTGGCCCAGAACTTGGACCGAAGCTGAAAAGATGGTCATCATCTTCTTCTTCTTTCAGCTGCTCCTGTTAGGGGTCACCACAGCAGATCAACTGTTTCCATTTCTTCCTGTCCTCTGCATCTTGCTCTGTCACACCAACCACCTGCATGTCCTCTCTCACCACATCCATAAACCTTATCTTAGGCCTTCCTCTTTTCCTGTTACCTGGCAGCTTCATCCTTAGCATCTTTTTCCCAATATACTCTGCATCCCTCCTCAACACATGTCCAAACCAATGTAATCTTGCCTTTCTGGCTTTGTCTCCAAACCTTCCAGCCTGGGCTGACCCAATAATATACTTATTCCTAATCCTGTCCATCCTCATCACACCCAGTGCAAATTTTAACATCTTCAACTCTGCCATGTCAAGCTCTGACTCCTGCCTTTTTGTCAATGCCACTATCTCCAACCCATATAACATAGCTGGTCTCACTACAATCTTGTAGACCTTCCCTTTCACTCTTACTGGTACTCGTCCATCACAAATCACTCCAGACCCTCTTCTCCATCCACTCCATCCTGCCTGTACTCTCTTCTTCACCTCTCTTCCACACTCACCATTATTCTGAACTGTTGATCCCAAGTACTTAAACTCATCCACCTTCACCACCTCTACTCCCTGCATCCTCACCATTCCTCTATACTCCCTCTCATTCACACACATATATTCTGTCTTAATCCTGCTGACCTTTATTCCTCTTCTCTCTAGAGCATATCTCCACCTATCCAGGGTCTCCTCCACCTGTTCCCTACTCTCACTACAGATCACAATGTCATCTGAAAACATCATAGTCCACGGGGATTCCTATCTGATCTCATCTGTCAACCTGTCCATCACCATTGCAAATAAGAAAGGTCTCAGAGCTGATCCTTGATGTAATCCCACCTCCAACTTAAATGCATCCATCACCCCCACTGCAGACCTCACCGGTGTCACACTACCCTCGTACATATCCTGTACCACTCTTACATGCTTCTCTGACACTCCCGACATCCTCCTACAATACCACAACTCCTCTCTAGGCACCCTCTCATATACTTTCTCTAAATCCACAAAGACACAATGCAACTCCTTCTGACCTTCTCTGTACTTCTCCATCAGCACTCTCAGAGCAAACATCCCATCTGTAGTGCTCTTTCCTGGCATGAAACCATACAGCTGATCACTAATCATCACATCCCTTCTTAACCTAGCTTCCACTACTCTTCCCCATAACTTCATGCTGTGACTGATCAGTTTAATCCCTCTGTTGTGTTTCAATATTCATAATGGAAGTGCATACCTACAGACTGTTAGCTTAACATAATGTATCTGAGATACTTCAGGTGCAGCTAACATTGGATAATACAGCAATACTGGTCATAGCCTGCTGTAGGTCCACAAACATGGCCCAAGACTCACACTCCCCATTCCTAAGCACCCTGGGGAATATTAGGTTCCAACCCAACACTCTCACACTGGCCAACATCAACTGCCCAACCATTAACTGGAAAAACTACTCATGTACCAATATACGTGGTCAATGCTTTCTGAAATTCATTAATTCCAATGCCCTGGACATGCTTGTTCTTACTCCCACTAGAGGTAGCAACATCCTTGACCTTGTCATTACTAACATGGGTGAACATTGCTCTACACCAATAGTCAACTCCTCCCTGGTTTGATACTAACAGAAACTAATCACCTTGGAAATCCACACCCCTCCCACCACCACACAAAGGTAGCCACCATGAAATCTTCTCCAAAGCTGATTTTGGGCACCTAAAAATAGAGGTGGCTAACTGCATGGCACCCATGCCGATGGAGATTAGTTGCATGACTGCAGAATCTTACACCAATCCACTGTACGAACACTTACACAAATATATAGATCTCACCATAAGCAATACAACCAAATGCTCTCCTCAGAAAAAAAGGAAGCCAATCTGGTGGTCCCTTGCCAGAAACAAACTCTATAAGAAAAGGAGGAAATTGATGTGAAATAAGGTGAAGTCCCAAGACTGGAAATACTCCCTTATCAGCCTCAACCAAAGGTTGAAATCTCTCATCAAATCCTGTAAAGGTAGCTATGAAAACATGATTGCAGCAGATAGTGAAGACAACCACAAGGCCTTCAATAGTTATGTATAGAATCTCCACAGCACAGTAGCACAACCCAGAGATTATGTATGATTGTATCTGTTAAGGTGGATCTTTCTTTTGGCTTCCGGACATTAACTATAAAATGCAATAAGGTGATATTTCTGTCAATATATGTTAGCAGGAACAGTGTTACTAGAACAACCTTCTCAGCTGATCTACTCACATCATTTGTATATGTCTCTATTGTCATGTCTTTGTCCCCCCACTTTGTCTG
>NC_056734.1:259130911-259160911 GCF_019279795.1 Protopterus annectens
GACTGCTGTATACAGGGTCCTTGCTTCTAGACTTGGAGCTGGCATTTTCCCTTTTAATGTTAAATAACTGGGCTGCATGATATGTTGGGGAAAACATCATAAAGTTTAACAGCTTGAATGTATTAGTGGTTAAGTGCTTTGACTGTGGTGTATGGGCTCCTGTGTTAAAGAGCTGGGTGTGACAGTTTTATTTCTATTAATGTTAAATAACCAGACTGCATGATATTTTGGGAAAAACATCATGAAATTGCATAATTTGCATGTCTTACGGGTTATTTTCTATGACTATGGTGTCTGGGCTCCTGTTTCAAGACCTGAGACTGACATTTACTTTCCATTAATGTTTAATAACCCACATAATTATAATAATTAATGTAAATACCCACAAGCACTGTACTGTGTAAGGTGGTTAGCCTTAGGAGCTTAGGTTGAGGTGCACACTGGGTAGGTTAAATATGTGTCCCTTGGCATGTGCCATGTTGTGGTGCCTGAATGGGTGTCTGTTTTGCTGGTCTGTGCTGTTTGGGTAAATCTCCATTGAGTGCATCTGTGAAGGTGGGTTTGTGGCTTTTCACTGTATGTCATGGCTGTCAAAGTGGGTGCCATGGTAAGCTATGTGGTCCACATGGTGTGGTACAGGTGTTGATCTTATCCTCTTGACTTGCTAGCCCAGTCTTTGCTGGAGAGTGCATATGTCCACATTGGGTGATATACAGGTATCTCCCACAGGTCTGAGTGGTTGTAGTGTAGAGGGGGGTTGTCTGTGTATATGAGGTAATTGCAGCAGTGCCTCAGAATTGACAAGTGCACCAAGGTAATGGGTGACAGCATAGAAAACTGCCCTGCAATCATGCCGGGGAGGGATGGACATAACTAGTAAAGTACTAGGGCTACTTTGTGATGAACGAGTACTGCTGACAGCTCCCAGCTGTGCCACACTTATTGATACAGTAACCTGGTGAAGTACCAAGCCATAATGCCATTTGAAGTGCAAGACAAAAAGAACTAGCATGATGTAAGGGTGGAATAGAAGGCAGATTTACTGCCACCTGTACTACTTTACCTCAGCTGTGCAGTTATCAGCAGCCATGTGAAAGTTCAATAGACTTTGCAGCACATGCAGTAACTGCGACACACTAAAGTAAAGATGAGAATTATGTACTGTGGGGGTTACACCTTTTTGATTTGTGTACCACCCTGTAATTGTCCCATCACTCTACTTTACTAGGCCTGCTGATGTCATTCACCTTAGAAGTTACTTGGGACGAGGAGAACTCACTTAAGCTCTGTGGTGCATCTGATAAGTGCGTAACACTGTAGTAGAAATAACTAAACAGGCTGGGATTCTATTCTCAGTACTGGCAACTATGTGGGCTTGTGTCCCTTTGGCCAAAGATCATATCCTGTTTGGCAGATAGCATTTTGATTGATGTACCATCCATGCCTGTTTACCACCTTCAGATGGCATTACCTTATATAGTGTGGTAATGGCATCTGCCTCACATGCAGCATGTTAAATCATTGTGCAGGCCATTCCAGTCCTCTGTACAGATGTCTATGGGATATCCAGATGTTTAGGTTCATAGGTGTGTACTAGGCTAATGACCCTGGAGCCTTCACAAGCCTAGCCAGAGGACTACCCTGTTATTGTACCACCTGACATAATTTCCCAGTGCCTCTGTGGAGTAGAGCCACTGCAGTGATCCCTGGGGTGAATTCTCTATTTCCCATCCATTCAGCAAGATTTCTCTTGAAGAGAGCCAGTGAGGTGCTCTGTTTGACATGTATGGGACGTCTAGTCCATAGCATGGGCAGTGTCTGGGTTATGCACCCGTCCCTCAGGCATGTTCTGTTGATTGTGGTAATGAGGTTGATATCTCTGGAGCATGTGGTGTGGAGGGATTGGGATATCCTTGGATGTAGCATTTCTAACAGTGCTGGGACAGACATGGCTTTATTGGGCAAGCAGAGATTGCCTCTAAGTAGGCGATATGAGACAGAAAATAGTTGGAGTATTTTGAGTCTGTCTATATAAGACAACTGTTTTAGGACTAGGATCATCTTTGTGAGGTACTTTTGCAGCCTCTGCAGTTGTTGCAGATGTACATTGAGTTAAATGCCAAATGGGGCATTGTACCCAGTGATTAGCCTAATGAGGGAAGGGTAGGGGGAGACAATGACACCCTACTTCCTGGATGCAAAACCATTAGTAATCAGATGTTCCACATAGAAGGACTGTCTGCCCACAGTGGCAATGTGGTGGTCCAAAGAGAGGTTGCTGTCAACCTGTGTTCACAGATCTCTTATAATGCCTTCTGTGTTCAGTGGATTATCATCGATGTTGTGATTTATGGGAACTGAGTCATGCTCAAAGGGGATGCTGACACATATTTGGCCACTGAGCTTCAGGTCATGCTTCTGACAGCATACCCTGGTCTCAGTGAGGCCTTTCTGCTGGATGTCAACATCACTTGTGTAGTTAAAAATAGCTCCCAGCATGCAATCTTCTGCAAACTTTGTCAACCAGAGTACCCTTGTGATGGCCTGCACTTCAGAGAAGTAGATACCAAACAGGGTAGGACCCAGGACTGAACACTGTGGAACCCCACTCGTGACTGGTTGTCAGTCTGACTTGGAGTCAGCTACTTTCACACTGTGGGTCTATGTGTGATCCAGTTTGCAACCCACCTAGTGATATAGGGGTTCATGCCTACCTCAGTGAGTTTTCTAAGATTCCAGAGTGGGGAATTGTATCAAAGGCCTTGGCCAGATCAAGGTAGGCTGTATGACCACTTTGACATCATCCACAGCTCTGTTGACTGACTCAAAGAAGTTGACCAGTTTGAGCGGGCATGATCTACCCTCCACAAAACCAAACTGTGTGGGATCCAGACTTTGGAGATCCCCTATATCCATGTTTAGTAGTTCCATGATGATGATGTGTTCCACAGCTTTGCATACCAAACTTATCAGGCTAATGGAGTGATAGTTCCCAGGGTCTGTAGTCACTCCTACTTTATGGAGAGGGATGATTGTAGCAGTGCACCATTGGTAGTGACAAAGGCTGAGTTGGGCTGTGATTGAACAGGGCACACAGGTGTGGTGACAGGCACTCTGTACTTCATGTACAACACAGCCAGGGATATTCTTAGGTCCCATAGAAGATGTATTCCTGGCCTTGGTCAGTGCTATTATAACCTGTGCAGCAGTAATACTGGGTGCCTACAAATCTACTGGTATTGTGATTGGTCCTTTGTGGGACAGTGGTAGGGGTCAGTGTTAGAAAAATATGTAATAGTAATATGCATGCTTAGTGCATTTAGTGCATTCGAGATTTAAAAGGGTTAATACATTTATTCTGTTCACACTGCATGAATCTGCACAGCCATTAGAAACTTAACAAGAAGCATTCTGTTTCTGCTAATGTCATGAAAATTAACAAAGGGATATTGATTTCTGCTTATGCCATGAGAAAACATGCAGCTGTTAGAAGCTATTGATAAAGAAAACAATAGATCCTTGAAAGTTTAAACCGTAGTCAGCATTACTTGTACTAAAGCTAAAAATATACCTTGAATCTAGGTAAAATGTAACACGTGTATTAGAACAGTACAATAGAAGAATTAAAATGCTGAAATGGACTGACATAAACCCAAGGCCAGGTTGTTTTTGTCAAAATATTTTTGCAGAATGACAGATATTTTAACTTGGTCAGCAATAAGTCTAACAATATTTTCTGTAGAACATACAGAAAGCTGTGTCTAACTACGTCAGCAATAGAATGTAACATTTTCTATGTGATAGGAAGAGAACTGTATAAGTTTAACCTACTAGTCATTAATCATTTAGACAAACACTGTGCATACATGCTTGGTCTCCTTGCTGCAAGTAATAAAGGGTGCCTTGCTTGAACCTAACATGAATTGGTCTTTGAAGTTTTTTCCTTTGACAGATTGGTCCTTCGGATTGGAACCCTCTCTTCACCTCGGATCACTTCACCTCGGATCATACGGGCCAGGTGGTTGAAACCATACAGGGAAGAAACCAAATCGGTTCTTCTTATATGAAAAGTCCTCCGACTGAATTGTCATTCAAAAGAGGCCAGCCACTTTCTGATCTGCGACTGAAGGATGGGTTTCCGTGAATTGGTGATCAATCACGTGGGCTCAGGTAAGGTGAATCTACTTTTTTCTGTTTTCTGTTTTAGATCAGGGACTAGATGTGTATTGTTTTTGTTAGACTGTATTTTTCTTACAAGTCAGGGACAAAAAAAGATTACTGTCTTGCCATAGATCAGGAGAAACAGAATAAGTAGGCAGTCATTCTGAAGAGACTATAACAAAATCCGTGGTACCACGTTAAAAAAAATTAAGAGAAGTTATGTAACAATCAAAGGGTAGAACAAAATTGGTAATAATTGCACACAAAGGCCCCAAAATATGCCGTTAACAGAAGACGCAAAATACATTCAGTCGCAGCACTCCGACAATATTAAATATTATTCAAAATGGGTTAAAAAGTACGAATTTGATGGAAAATTAGAAAAATCCTCACTTATCTAACTTGTCAAACAGCTTAAAACTGATTCCAAAGGTCGGGTAAAAAAGCAACGTAAATTAGAAATTCCTCAGGCACACAGGTGGATTGAGGAAGTAAACCATAGGGAACAAAAGAACAAAAATTCAAAAGCAATGTTTTTAGACAAGGAGGACAATAACTTAGTAATAGCATCAGCACCTCTGCCTCCCTTACCGGAATATGAAGCAAGTGAACAGGTTAGTCCACCCCCACGATATCCTGTAGTCACTGAAGATAGAGGCATTATGAAAATAAAACCGTATATTAGAGATCCTATCAAGACCAGGTCTCGAACAAAGGCAGGTAACTCAAATGAAGGCATCGAGTTATGGCAAATGATTAAAAATTCACGATCTATAAGTGAAGGAGAAGAAATATGTCCACTTATAGAAGTACCCAACCCTCAAGCAGGTCAGGACATTCAGGACCCAACTATTTTAGTGTATAGACCTTGGACTCCGGAAGACATCCGGAAAGCCACTGAGGGAATTCCCCATCCAAAGGTTAATTTTAGAAAATTCTCTGAAGATTTACAAGGAATGAGGCTGAGTTATAACTTAAATGGAGAAGAGGTAGAAAAAGTAGTTAGACAAATTGTAGGGCCAGATTGGTATATGATTAGTGGGAACTGGAATCCCCGTGACACTGCACAAAGACCCCTCCCATTTAGCAGCGCAGAATTAGACACCAGAGTAAAAGGTCTTACAGACCGCATCTCTGAGAAATGGAAACCTAGGGCAGACTGGACTTGCATTGATCAATGCATCCAACAAGAAGGTGAAACGATTGACCGGTATTATGCCAGACTATTAGAGTGTTTTAATAACCACTGTGGAATGCAGGTTTCTGAAGATCAAACACAAGATTCCCCATATGAACAGCAGTTAAAGAATGCATTTTTAAAGGGCAGTATTACACCTATAAGCAGTTTTATTACAAAACACATGGTAGATCATCGTACAAGCAGGTTACAATCATTACTTGAATATACTAGGCATGCTGAAAGGCATTTTAATAGCAAAAAGAAAAAGAAAGCTCAAATATTTTCTGTAGAAGATGGAGCAGAAGTTTATGTAGTACAGTCAGAGAAAAAGGGCAAGAAAAATGCACAAGGAAAAAAACAATCTGATCAACAATCAGAGGACTTTGAAGGGAGAAAGAAAAGGGGAGAATGTTTTAAATGCAGTAAAAAAGGACATTTGGCAAGGGATTGCAAGAAAAACAAGAAGGCAACAACGGAAGACAAGGAGGGTGAGGACTGACTATATGGTAGTCAGAAATCACTAGAAGGGGCTAGCGAAGAAGGGACAAATGAGAATGTGACAGAGGGAGTAGAGGAAGTACAGGAAGTTAGTGACAATGAAGAAAATGAAATATCAGACCTAGCTTTATTGAGCTTGGAGCTCTATTTAGCAGACACAAAACCAGAAGTTACACTCTTGGTAGAAGGGAGGGAAGTCAAATTCTTGTGTGACTCAGGGGCATCACGAACCCTGATACATCCCTCCAAACTGCCAGAAAACACAGAGACACCTGATTACATACTGGTCAAAGCAGCTAATGGACAGATGTATCAGGAGCCTCTCTCCCGTGACATTGCAATAACTGATCCAGTTTCAGGATTGACACAAAAAAGCAAAATTGTTGTTTCTGCAAAATGCCCAGTAAACCTCTTGAGCAGAGACCTCATGCAGCTATTTGGTATAGCAGTAGTCCCAACCATGCAGGGTATGGAAGCACAGTGACAGACTGATACCTTTGCAGTGCAATTGGAGGGTGAAATGTTCTATTGGTACAGCCAGGACTTGGTTACGACTGGTCCAGGGACTGTAACCAAAGAGTTAATGAATGTAGCCATCAGCAAATTCCCCTCCCCATTGATAAGCAATAACTGTTGCATTGTACCCTGTATTATTGTAATACACCAGGACCTGATAAGGAATATGAGCAAGAATTATTTAAGAATCATGCAAATAGATTGATATTGTGTAACCTGTACTGGGACACAGAAGGGAACAATGTAGCCAAATGTTCATTGCCCCAGGAGTTCTTTGCACTTTATAAATCCAATCGATTACCGCTTAAACCAAAAACAGAAATATAGAATGGTCAGACCTTGGAGAAAAAGTCATGAGATGGGAGAAACAGACAGAACTAGCACTGTCAGAACAGGGAATACAAATACAGAAGTTGAATTGGATAACTTAGAAGAACCCAGCTGTGCACTTACAGTCTGGTGAGGACAGCTGATTGACACTCCTGTTAAAAGAGGAAGAAAATGCCTTACAAAATATACCAGAGACTCTCTGGTCAACAGGAAAGTCAGATGTAGGACTTATTCGTACAGCAGGACCAGTTACTATCATGCCAAAGTCAGCATTTAGACAACAAAAGAGACAGTATCCCTTAAGAAAAGATGCAGAGGCAGGGATAAAGCCTATTATAGCAGCCTTACTTAAAGGAGGGATGCTAGTAAAATTTCCCGATTCACCATGTAACACACCCTTGTTTCCAGTCAAAAAAACAAATGGAGAATGGCGTATGGTCCAAGATTTACAAGCTGTAAATGATGCAGTAATACCAAGGGCACCCACGGTGCCAGACCCACCCACTCTGTTGAATGATTTAAAACCTCAACAGAAGTATTTTTCTGTGGTAGACATCAGCAATGCGTTCTTTTCAATACCGATACACCCTGACAGCCAGTATTGATTTGCATTCACATTTCAGGGAAAAATGTATACATACACGTGACTACCACAGGGATATTGTGAAAGTCCGACAATATTCTCACAAGAAATGGCAAGCAACTTGGCGGGATTCACCCCACCAAGAGGCAGTCAGATTTTACTTTATGTTGATGACATCTTGCTGGCAGCCCCCACCCAGCAGGATTGTAGAGAAGATACCATAGCACTTCTACAATTCTTAGCCACTGAAGGACATAAGGTAAATAAATGTAAACTACAGCTTTGGAAAAAACAAGTTAAATACCTGGGATATGTAATATCCAAGGAAGACAGAACATTAGATGAGGACAGAAAGATAGCAATTTTGCAAGCACCAAAACCTACTACCAAGAAGGAAATGATATCCTTCCTGGGTACAACTAATATTTGCCAGAGCTGGATTCCAAGCTATGCTTTGGAATATGCACCGCTAACTGACCTTATATATAAGAAGCCTATGGCAGCGCAGTATTTATTACAATGGATACCAGAAGTAGAATCTGCTTTCTGTAAACTGAAGCAGTTGATAGCGTCCTCATTAGTTCTGGGGTTACCAAACTATTATAAACGTTTTTTCCAGACTGTAGATTGTAAGCAGGGTTACATGACATCAGTACTGACACAACAGCATGGGGATAAGCAACGCCCCATTGTTTACTATTCATCACAACTAGACCCACTGTGGACAAGCAGTAGTTTCAGCTGCAATGGCAACAGGCTTTGGCCTCAGTAGTCTTATTCCTCCCTCTCACTTTGAGAGTACCTCATGCAGTTGCGATTATTTTACTACAAGAAAAGGTGGGATATCGTTCCCCTGCTAGGCATCTTTCCTATATGACTATATTGTTGAGCCAACCTCATATGACAATTGAGCGATGCACGACTTTAAACCCCTCCACTCTGCTCCCAACCCCTGCAGATGGCACACCGCACCGCTGCCTGAAGGTAATTGAGCAAAAGACACTACCTAGAAAAGATCTCACGGATGTCCCCTTGGATGATGCCGAGGTGACATACTATGTGGATGGCTCGTGCAAAAGGGGTCCTGCAGGACAGAACCTAGTAGGATATGCAGTAGTTTCTGATGCTGAAATTATAGAAGCAAAACCTTTACCATACAACTTATCTGCACAGGCAGCAGAATTGATTGCCTTGACACGGGCATGTACCTTAGCAAAGGGTAAATGTGTAAAAATTTTTACTGATAGCCAGTACGCTTTTTCTATTGTACATGTTTTTGCGCAACAGTGGAAAAACCAGGGAATGATACCATCTACTGGCAAACCTATAAACCATGCACAGTATATTTTAGATCTTTTAGAATCTATTCAGTTACCTCAGAAAGTAGCCATTTGTAAATGCACAGCTCACACCAAGCAACAAGATAGGATTTCAAAAGGTAATGCGAGAGCTGATACAGCTGTAAAACAAGCAGCCACAGAAGTATTTCCTTTAAATGAGGAATTACAACCCTCTGAGATTTTAGACTTAGAAATGTTAAAAACAATGCAGACACTCACTACAGAAGCTGAAAAGCAGTGATGGGTAAAACGAGGAGCAATTCTCAAAAAGGGGCTGTACATCTCTAGAGAAGGGGAACTGATACTACCATCTAATTTGTTTAGATATGCAGCTTTGTTGAGCCATGGGCAGTGCCATGTCTCAACAGGGGTGATGGTACAGCTGGTGAACCAGGTGTTCACAACGTACGGATTTACAAACTACTCTAAAAAATTTTGTTTGACGTGTCAGATTTGCAATAAACATCATGCACAAGGGGCATTAAAGCCCAAGCAAGGGAGTTTCCCTACACCACCATATCCGTTTCACACTATCTGTATGGATTTCATAGAATTGAACAAATGTGAAAATAAGAAGTATTGTCTTGTCATTGTAGATATGTTTTCCAGATGGGTGGAAGCCTTTCCAACCAAAAATCCAGATGCAGCCACGGTGGCAAAAGTACTTGTCAAATAAATCATCCCTAGATTTGGCATTCCAGAAAGGATCTACAGTGACAATGGTATACACTTTGTAAACCAAACCACACAGCAGTTAAGTAAGCATTTTGGTATTTCTTTAAAAAAATCATTGTGCATACCATCCACAATCTGCAGGGCTAGTTGAAAGGCATAATAGTATATTAAAAAAACAAATTGAGAAAATGAATAGCTGAGACAGGAAAACATTGGATATACTGTTTACCCCTGGCACTGTTGAGCATGAGAACTGTCCCTACAGCAAAAGTATTGACTCCTTTTGAAAAGTTATTTGGAAGGGCTTACTAAACACCCCAGTGGAAACTTCTCATGTCATCAGACCAGGAAGCTGATTTTACACTAGCTGAATATATGAAGAAAGTCATGAATTCTAAACATCTGTTGCAGTCAAATTCTGTTTCAGATAGAAAGCAAACCGAGACATCAGAAGTGGCAGTAGTGACACCCGGGGACTGGGTGTGGATAAAAGTTATCAAGAAGAGGAATTGGTCATTGCTAAGGTGGGAAGGTCCCTACCAGGTGCTTCTTTTGACACCCACTGCAGTCAAGATAGCAGAGCGAGCTTCGTGGATCCACCTGACGCACTGCAAACTTGTTAAGAACTTTGAACTGGACAAAAATCTTACCTCTCCATCGGGGCCCTCAGCACAAAATCTGGCTACAAAGGGGGGTCAGATCAATAGGACTGATCCGTCTCAACCCCAGTGAAGAAACCATCGGTGCTGGAGGTCCTATTAGGTCAGAGAGTAAGAACACGTGTCTGAAATAAAGATGACAGAATCCAGTAAGATCCAAATGTACCTATTCAGAAGAGTCGGAGAAAACAGGAATGCAGAACAACCATTTCCTCGGAAGTATTGCATAGCCATCCTGTTGACTGTACTAGTGACAATAATCTTTTTGTTGTGGCCATTCCTTTTTTCAGCCACACAAACTGGACTGAACAAGCGTGCAGAGTTGTATGCAGAGTGGCACCCAAACTTCAACACTTACCAGGCAATCAAATATGTGTATGCTGAGACCTTCAATGTTTCAAATTGCTGGATTTGCACAGCTTTGCCAACAGCATACCGGGGGTTATTGTTAACTTCAATCCCCCTAGAAGCCAACAAGACCTGGGAAAACTTAGCCCATGATACATCAGATATCACATCATAAGATAAAGTAACATTGCACTTGTCTGCTCAACAGAAGGGTCTGTGTGTTTTTACATAAATGATACAGTTCAGGTGGGTTGGAGCAATTGCAATGTGACTGTTCCTTATAGATGTTACAATAAGAGTGATAACACAGGGTCCTATTGCAACACGAGCTATGATTCATTTGTAGAACTGATGCATAGGACAACTGATGAAGTAAAACAAAATGCTGACCTTTATAGACAACTGTCTATGATAGACAAAAAAATGTTTCATCCAGAGCCGGGACATAGTAAAGTTACTACAAAAGTAGAAGACTGTTATTGTGTATGTGGTAGGAAAGCATAAAAGTGGTTACCTGAGAATTGGTCCGACAGTTGTTATTTGGGGTACCTGGTTCCGGCCATACGACACACAGCAGTTTTACCTCAAGGGAAAATCCAGAATGTTCGATGTGAAATCAAGAAGCCTGTCAATCCAGTGGGGCAAATCAGTGTGGGCTGGAAAAACCATCATGCTGTGAGCTTAGGGAAAAATGGACTGTCACATATGGACTTGGGTGATACCATCATCTCGTGGGCAGGTGTATTGCCAGCATATGGAGCAACTAAATCAATCTGGGAACTGAGAAAATTGTCAAAACTTCTCGAAATAATGAGCAATGCAACCTTTTCTGCCCTAGAATTGGTGACTGATGAACTGACTGGCATGAGAACTGTAGTGCTTCAAAACCGCATGGCTCTTGACTTCACCCTAGCGGCAAGAGGAGGTACGTGTGCTTTAATCCAGGAGGAGTGCTGTTCATATATTCCTGACCACAAACATGAGATAGACAGTCATCTTGAGGTAATTCAGCAGGTGTCAGCCATGACCAAACCAGGACCAAATCCATTGACGGACTTTTTCCAGAGATTGTTTGGGGGGGTGGGGCAGTATCCTGATGAACATCCTGATTGCCATCTGTGTAGGAATGATCCTACTGGTGGTATGTGTGTGTTGCTGCATCCCCTGCATAAAAAAAACTGGTTAAAGACTTTATAGACATGTCAGTTTCAGAAACCTTATACCAAGGTGCTGAACTTGAAGAATTACTGAAAAACTGAAAATGTTTTCATACGTTTAAACTGAATGACTCTCTTAACTGCAAATCCTGAGTAGGAAGAGGTTAGGGGAAGAAAAACTGTTTATGCTTATCTTGAAATTAGAATAAAAGTATTAAAAGGGGGGAAATGTTAGAAAAATATGTTATAGTAATATGCATGCTTAGTGCATTTAGTGCATTCGAGATTTAAAAGGGTTAATACATTTATTCTGTTCACACTGCATGAATCTGCACAGCCATTAGAAACTTAACAAGAAGCATTCTATTTTCTGCTAATGTCAGCAAATAACAGGAAGTAATTCTTTTCTGCTAATGTCATGAAAATTAACAAAGGGGTATTGATTTCTGCTTATGCCATGAGAAAACATGCAGCTGTTAGAAACTATTGATAAAGAAAACAATAGATGCTTGAAATTTTAAACCGTAGTCAGCATTACTTGTATTAAAGCTAGAAATGTACCTTGAATCTAGGTAAAATGTTGTATTAGAACAGTACAATAGAAGAACTGAAATGCTGAAATGGACTGGCATAAACCCAAGGCCAGGTTGTTTTTCCTCAAAATATTTTTGCAGAATGACAGATATTTTAACTTGGTCAGCAATAAGTCTAACAACATTTTCTGTAGAACATACAGAAAGCTGTGTCTAACTACGTCAGCAATAGAATGTAACATTTTCTATGTGACAGGAAGAGAACTGTATAAGTATAACCTACTAGTCATTAATCATTTAGACAAACCCTGTGCATACATGCTTTGTCTCCTTGCTGCAAGTAATAAAGGGTGCCTTGCTTGAACCTAACGTGAATTGGTCTTTGAAGTTTTTTCCTTTGACAGTCAGGTTGGCACTGAATCTGTCAGACAGTATATTGGCAATATCTGTTAGCTTGGTATAGGAGGTACCATTGTCCAGTAGCTCAGAACACATCTGGGTATTGACGTGGAGATTATCCACATAACTATTGAAGGCCTTGTGTTTGTCTTTCCTATCTGCTGCAATTCTTTGTTCATAGCTAACTTTAGAGGATCTGATGAGTGATCTCAACCTTCTGTTGAGGCCAATAAAGGAGTTGTTCCAGTTTTGGGACTTCACCTTTTTCCACATCAATTTATTTGTTCTGTTGTTGAGTTTGTGTATAGCAGGGGACCACTACATTGGCTTCCTGTTTTGGAAGACAATGTCTTAGTTCTATTGGTCATGGCGAGATCCATGCATATGTGTATGTGTTCATACAATGCATTGGTGTATGATCTGTTGGTCATGCAACTATTCTCCATTTGCATGGGTCCCATGAACTTAGTGACCTCTGTTTTAAGGAGCCCATGGTTAGCTTTGGAGGTGTTTGTCATGCTGGCTACCTTTGTAGGTGGGGGGTGGGAGGGATGGGGTTTCCCAAGGTGATAAGTTTGTGGTTGGATCCACACCTCAGTATTTTGATGTGTGGACCCAACAAGACCATGTATTTCATCATGTATATCAGGGAAAGTTGCTTCCACCACCCTGAGTATTTGTGTGTTGTGGTGTTCACTATGTGCCTGTGCATCCATGACAGCCTGGAATATGCATCTGATGACTCCTTCTGTGGCACTTGCAACAGTGGCTTAATGAGCAGCATTCCTCCTGCAAGCACCCCTGTCCATCTGCCTGTGTGGGACCTTGCCTGCACTCTGGCTATGGCCAGTATCTACACTCACACCTGCCATAGTCACCACACTAGCCTGTTCAATGCCAAAACCTGCCAACTGTCCAACATATGTGGCCACTGGTGATGGGGTATGTGTGGGCATTGCCACTGTGTGCAGTGATGGTGTGCACAAGAGTGGGATGCCAACTAATGGCACAGATTCAGCCCATGACAACCCCACCTGTACCTCAGTATTTCTATCATCATTGACAGAGTCTGCAGAGATACTGACATTGTTTCAAAAGGAGGGGACCCAGACCCCACCACCACCTGTGAGAGGAAAACAACATATGTACATTAATACCTGCACTTTGATGTTGGCTGGTACACACACACACACACACACACACACACACACACACACACACACACACACACACACACACACACACACACACACACACACTTACAGGTGAGATGGCACAAATCTGTTACACAGAGCACACATTACCCACATGGTGACATGCATGACACACAGCTGACAACATCATGCATTTCAGCCAGTTGTACAACATGTATCTGACAATATAAAGTTCTGGAATACATGATTAGTGTTTGTGTGTGATGGCCGTAGCCTAGCACAGACTGCAGTCATGTACAAATCATTGCTGTCCACCTGTATACCACAGTGACAAGTACTACAGAACATACCTCACAACTGTACATATCCTCACAGGATGTGTAGTGGTCTGGCTCATATGTCTGCTCTATTTCTCATATCCCCTGTGTTTCTCTGTGACATACATGGAATGATCTGAGGAGTGACATCACTGATTAATGACATACATGTGAGTGTCAGATCTGCAAATGAGCAGTGAATGTATGGTCACCTTGTAAGTGGCTTACAAAATTGTAAATAAAAGTTTTTGGTTCTACGTGCAGCTCTTCAACAGTCCGGTTTCTTTGGTTATCTGGTGTACTTTTCTGGGCTGGCTCTATTTGTGTAGATTTTGGCTTACAGCATTTACTCTTCTTGTGAAGGTGTCTATCAGCATGGCACATCCTGACTTGGCATTATTTGGCTACTCTTCCATGCAAAGGTCACCTAATGCTGCCAGATTGCAAGAGCAGCTCATGTGCACAACCCTTATCAGGTCACACTGGGGTTTTCTATCTGGGGTAGGTCTAGGCTCTGGCAGGGCCAATCTGTACCCATGTTTGTGTTCAGGAAGAGCCATTCTTAGGTAGCTTTGGATGTATGCTGCAGTTCTTTGTCATGTCGAAGCCTGACACACCTCCTCATCCTCAGTGATCTTGAAGGCGCCTTATGGATTTTGGACAGAAGTAGGTGTTATTAGGAAATGTTCAGAATTAGGAAATTCAGAATTCCCACCACCATGACTACAGGCCCTGTTCTGTCTGTGTAACAGCAGCCCCACAGCAGGCTGCTGCCACCAGTGTGATTCAACATGGGGATGTTGGTGTTCAGTGTATGAGAGGAGTTGCTTGTGCACCACACATACCTGTTGGTATTGTGGCTATGAGGTTGATCCCTAGTCTCATTACACCATAGCACATTATCACACCTGCCTTTGGGAGATGTGATGTGCTGTATTGCAGTTTGTATCCACCCTGGCTGTTTTTGGTGTATGGATATGCTTCCATCTTCTGACCTTCCTGTAACTCTCTTTGTGTTGCTGTATGCTCCCTGGAAACCTCCCTGGCCAGGTCTTGACATGTGTTGTCATCATTTTTGGAGGGACTTCAGGTTCTTGTCAACAGCATTATTGTCCCATATTCACTCCACCTTTTGACAACTGTCTCTACTGTGTTCCATGGTGTATGCACTGCTGTGGTAATATTGTTGTACCCCACTCTTGACTGATAGCTTTCAAATATGAGATCCCTTTGCTGCTTTATATGCTGTCTGCAAGCCATGGCTGTTGCTGTTGCAGGCAACTGAGCATATGTCATGGCTATCCAACTTGGACATCAGATTGTTATTTGGTGTTAGTCAGAGTGCCTTTACTTGATGGCTGGTGTGTACCCAAGCAGACTGCATGCTGTCAGTAAATCACAAGCTGCTGCAATAACATATTCTTTGAAGGGTGTTCACACATAGGCATCCAGCATATTGTGAGGTTTGTATACTCCATATTTGGTAGCCAACAGATTGATTGTTTGTACAGGAGATTATTCATGTCATAGGCCACATTGCAGTTTGGAAAAAATGAGTACTGACATATTGTGGTCTCAATTTGTATAGACATCACAAACATCTGGCATCTTAACAGGGGTGTGTATACACTGTTTAGATCCACTATATGACAGTAATGTTTCACACATGTTCCTACTTTAGGCCGTTTGTTCACCCATTGTGTTGCTCTCTGTCCAAAAGTCTTGCACTCTAAACAAAAAATTCTAAACAAAAAATTTGCGCACGCAGGACAACGTGCACGGCCCCAGCCAGCCAGTAAATTCAAAAAAAGTTAGTCAGCACGTATAGTTCGCTCTTCCAAAAAACAAGTTTATTATGTAAAAATGTTACATATAATGGCAATAAACCATTATACAAGCAAACCGGTTTCGGCTAACATATAGCCTTTATCAATGCTGGATGTTGGAATCAAATGAAGAAACCCACCACCACATGAGTACCAAATTTATAGTACTCATTTAAAGGGGCACGTACCTCAAAAAGAGAGGAAGGACACAAACATTTGGGAACATCAAAAATTATTCCTATATGGGTATGCAACAACCCTATAACATACAGAAGCCATATAAATATATCCAATATCATAAAAAATTGAAAATGGAATAATACATTAATCAACCTGTCTCAATTGTTTTTTATATAGATACATATAAATATACCATAGATTTTGTATAAATATGCAACAACAATGAGACATATAGAATCTGTATGAGTGCATTTCATATCTGTAAAAATTGAAAGGAATAATATCTTAACCTACCTATCCCAGTTATTAATTACATATATGCTTATAAATATAACTGAATATAACATGAGAAAAACCTCATGAATATTCAAAATTATGCCCAAATTATATCATATATTAGAATTTTATTTTATTTTATTTATTTTACATTTGTTGACCGGGCTAGTCCAACTGGATACATATCCTTTTTCAGTAGAGGCCCGGGGAGAAAAGCTCCCAATTTCAGAACATAATAACAATGCAAATAAGAATAACAATAAAAATAACAATACAATACGGAAAAAAAACATAGTGAAACCACAGGAACAAGGAGACATCAAGATGTATCAGCTAGATTGTTTGCACGTACATTATGTTTGTTTGGCCAGATTAACATGTGTGCAATTAAGGAAGTAAAAATTACAATATAAGCTCTTAAAAGGGAGATGAGAGAAGAGGGGCTAAGAGGCGTGTTGGATTTAATCAGGGTTTAGACATGGGCATAACCATTGGGACTTGAGTATTGCTCGGAGATGAGTTTTGTATAGGTTAATGGAAGTCATGAGTCTAAGGCTGTTTGGGAGTGAGTTCCATTGCTTCCCAATAGAGTTAGCATAAAGAGCATCACCTCCCGCATTGTTTGATTTGATAGTCATTACCTGGTTACTGTTTGCAGATCGAAGGCAGCTTAAGTTGGAGTAAGGGGTCAGGATATTGGACAGGGCAGGGGTATTATCAGGTTGATTAATAATTTTAAAAGCTTCGATTAGTTGATTAAATTTGAGGAGATTAGGTAGTTCAAGCCAGTCCAGTTTCTTTAGGTTGACACAATGGTGGGTCCGATAGGATGTTCCTGTGACAAATCTAGCAATGTGGTGGTAGGTAGTGGAGGTTGTTAAGCTCACGTTTATTGAGGAAGGAGAATATTGGGGAGGCATATAATAATGTGGAGAGGAGATGTGTACGTGCAATGGTTAGTTTTGCATGGGGAGTAAGACAGTTCCTGATTCTATACATTGAGCCTAATTTTTTGTTAACTGACTTAATGGTTTGGGCAATGTGCATGTCAAATTTAAGCTTATGGTCAATTGTGATACCTAATAGTTTCGTGTGGGTGACGGGCTCTATGATGGTGCCATTAATGGATTCAACAAAGAAGGTCCTATGATTCACAGGGGGAGGTTCTTGAGCTATGGGAGTAGTCGTCGAGGGGAGGAAAAGAAGTAACTTGGTTTTAGTTGGGTTTAGGATGAGTTTCAGGTCAGAGAACCATTTTTCGACTGTGGCAAAACATTGTTGGGTGGCTGCTTGGAGTTTCTGAAGAGAGAGGTCGGAGCAGATCAGGGTGGAGTCATCTGCATATTGAATGCAGGTGGCTGTGGGGATAACAGAGTACAGATCATTTATAAAAACAGAGAAAAGAAGGGGACCAAGAATGGAGCCCTGAGGAACCCCAATGTTATTAGGCAGCAGTTGGGATAGACTATTTTTCCATTGGACTGCTTGTTGCCGGTCAGCTAGGTAGTCCTTAAACCAGTTTAGTGCTGATTTGTCAAGATGAAGGGTTTGCAGGGTGTGGAGCAATAATTGGTGGTTGACCATGTCGAAAGCTTTTGACAAGTCCAAAAAGAGAGCAGAGGATATAAGTTTCTTATTGCGGTTGCTATTAATTGAGTCAACAAAGGAGAGGAGAGCACTGGTCGTACTGTGATGGGGGCGGAAGCCATGCTGGGTAATAGAAAGAAGATTATTGATGGTGAGGTAGTGAAGGAATTGTTTGTGAACACCGTTCCAATATCTTAGCCAGAGGAGACAGTATTGCGATAGGCCTGTAGTTGGAGGTTTCCTTAGAGGACCCTCCCTTATGGAGTGGGATGATGTAAGAGGTTTTCCAAATTGAGGGGATGGTGGCCTCAGATAGAGACCTGTTAATCAATATTGATATGGGATAGGCAATGGCATCCGATGCTAATTGTAAGTATTCTGCTGGGAGGCGATCGGCCGCAAGGGCGGACAGTTTCAGTTTTTTTAATAGGGTACGAATATAGGAGGTAGATACTGTTTGGAGTTTAAAGGAGATAGAAGGTGAGTCATTGGGCTGGGTTAAGAGTGAGGAGGAATTAGGTAGATGATTGGCTAGGGACTGGATAGTCCATAAGTCCATAAGTCATAACTATTAGGACTTGATATTATATAAAAAACAAAAGGTACATGACAAACACCCCCATCATTGTATTTAATGTTTAGAGTTCATGAGATAGGCCTATTCTAAAGTATTTAGTCCAGGTCTGAATAAACCACCCAATCTGATTATCCACATATTTTCCATCCGATTAAGTTTTTGATGCCATCCAGCTTTAAAACCCCTGTGTAGAGTAATCCTATCTATAATAACAAACTTGAAAGCTGCAGATGGATGCTCCATGGTATGTTTGAAGAGGGCATTGGCAACACGTTTATTTTTAATTGCACTTAAATGTTCCCCTATTCTAAATTTCACTGGTCTGGACGTCTGTCCAACATAAAATGCAGAGCAGGTGCAGGTTGCCAAATAGACAACCCAATCAGCACTGCAATTAGCAAAAACCCTTATTTCAAAAATTCTAGAAGTGTTTTTGCTAGAAAATTCTCTAGTTTTATGCAAATGTTGGCAGGCCATGCAATGGCCACAAGGATAGCAGCCCTTTAATATTTCCCCAGATAAAGTTCTTTGCTGTGAAAGACTTGGAATATATCTTTTGTAGTGTGTAAAATATGAATTCATATTTCTTCCCCGCCGGTAAGAAAATTGACATTGTTCAGGCAACACCCTACCTAAAACATCTTGTGACAAAAGAATTCCCCAATGCTGATTGATAAGATCTCTAAAGCGATTAGTATTACTACCATAAGTTGTAACTAGCCGTAAGGGTTGCTTATTATTCTGCCTCCTAGATTCACTATCCTCTGATTTGTAACACAACAACTCCTGACGTGTTAATCTGTTGGTTTGTCCTACAACATTAGATAGAAGTTGAGAATTGTAGCCCCATTGTAAGAATCTGTGAGATAAATCCAGACTAAAATCAAAATAATCCTGATCAGATGAACAGATACGTCTAATTCTCATAAATTGAGATTTTGGTATATTGCGGATGATGTGGCGTGGATGGGAACTGTTGGCATGTAATAAAGTGTTGTATTTCGGGAATTTCCTATGGACAGTGGTAGACAAAGTATTATCTTCAAGTCTAGACACCTTAACATCCAGAAATACAATATTGGAATGTTCGATGTTAACCGTAAACCGAATGCCAAAAGTATTGTTATTCAGGTAATCCACAAACTGGCTTAAAGCTTCCTTATTCCCACGCCACACCATCCAGCAATCGTCTAGATATCTACGCCAGATATCCAAGTGTTGTAAAAATACATTATGATGAACATCATATATATACTTAACCTCATAATACCCCATGAACAAATCTGCATAGATAGGTGCAAAGGAAGCACCCATCGCAGTTCCCTTAATTTGCCAATAAGCCTTACCTTGATAATAGAAAATATTCTTCCGCAACACCAATTCAGTTAGTTTAATCAGGAAATTATTAAAGCCCAAGGAGTAAAGGTTGGATTTATATAACCAATAAGAAACCGCCAAAATTCCCTGGTCATGTGGAATACTTGTATACAATGAAGCCACATCAAGTGTACAAAGCAGCCAATGAGATTCCAATTGAGAGTCACTGATGATATTAAGAAATTCGGTAGTGTCCTTAATGCGGGACCTAATAAATACCAGCAGGGGCTTCAGATAGAATGTGAGAAATGCTGACAATGGTTCCGTTAAGGAACCCCTACCTGAAACGATAGGTCTACCCGAAGGATGTAATGAATCTTTATGTATTTTGGGTAGCATATATAGGTATTGAGGACTAGGCTCCTCTACTTTAAGTTGTGTACCTACCTGCTGTGTAATAATACCCTGCTGAACCGACATTTCCAAAAAAGCATCAATTTCTCTCTTAAAAGATGAAGTGGGATCCATACTTAATTCCATGTAAAAACTGGAATCTGCTAATTGCCGCAAAGCTTCCTGGTTATATGCCGAATGATCCAAAATCACAACCGCTCCTCCTTTATCTGCCATAGTTATTACTATATTATGGTTGTTCCTAAGCTCAGTCAGAGCTTGCCTTTCTGCTGCAGTTAGATTATTATCAGTGGGCTCATACAAATTAGAATAATGTAGCTCTTTCATTATACATTCTCTAAAAATGGCCACATGTTTGTTCATGGGGGGAACAAAATCTGATTTCCCGAATCTAAAATCAGATGACCTTTGAGTATTCTCATAGTCTACAAAAAATATTTTAAGGTTAAGTGTTCTACAAAATTCATCAACCTCTTGTAATAACTGAGTTTCTGAAACCAATGAAGAAGGTACAAAGGATAATCCTTTATTCAGAAGTTTTGTGTGTACAGAGGAAAGTTCAAAAGAGGAAATATTATGAATGTTGTTTGTTACTTCACCATTTGTTGTAATAGGGATTGTAAGGTTAGATTGCCGGAACCTCGTTCTATGTTTCCTGCCACCCCGCCTCCTACCCCTAATTCTAAAGGGGGTGGCTGTTTCCTTTTCGCAGTTGGGGACACCTGGCGTGAAAAACACTCCCCATCTGTGGCAGAGGAAGTGTCCTCCTCAGAGGTAGCATCAGACGTGGCCTTAGGTTGTCTCAAAATGGACCTAGATCTTTTTTTGTTAATATTAGTATGTTTGAAATCCTGAAATCTAACAGATTTCTGGTTTACAAAGGGTTTCCCTTTTTCATAGTCCATCAAATCACGATTGAACTTATTGATTTTTCTTTTTGTAAGCTGTTTTTCCAATATGGAAAGTTCCTTGGCCATGTCTGAAACATGCTGTGAGTATAACACTTCTGATTTAAATTTTTCTACCTCCCCACACAAAGTTTCAATTTCTATAAGTTGACTCTGAATTGTCCTGTCATAATAACGTAATAGACAATCAACAAAGTGCATGGAGGATAAGTGTTGTGCCTCCTCCCATTCTCTAGACAATTCACTATCTATGTTAGCCACAAGGGGTTGTATGCGAACCCTTAGTCCCCTGGGGGTAATGTCTTTAGTTTTGTAGGCTTTGAAAAGCTTCAAATGCCATACATTAGTACGCAAAGATTTCATATGTCTATTAAGCTTAGAAAACATAACATTGCATTGGGATTGACCATCTGGTATTGTGTTACTGGGTTCAGGTCCTGATAAAGTGTTTAGGCCAAAAACCTCTAAATTGTCTTGGTCGGCCGAAAGCCCCCTCAATATATCACTAATATCCATAACTACACAATATAAAAAATGTGATATATCCACACAAAATTGCCGAGTGACCACCAAATGCAAACACGCACTTATAATAATCAGTATCCAATTTCGATATTACTGTCCATAAATTAGGCTAACTTCCAAATATATTGTAATAATACACTGATCATGTCAAAAAATCAATATTCTAGTTATCTTACTATAAGTGGCCAATAGCCAAAAACATTAGTAGACCTTCGTCTCCAAATAATTTGTGAATCTAATTATTAAAACTACAATAAATGCAGCCAAAAATCCACCACCAATCCAAAATTCTATCTTGAAAACAAGATCTGAAAAGTTATTAAATATTGCATATTAAATCAAAAAGAGAGGCCGACTTACGTCTCTGCCTATCATACCTTGATATTGCTTATTGTCACCGTAAGAAAATGTAAATTTGACATGACCATAAATTATTATAAATGTAGCCTTATATGGACCTTCACCCTATGGTACTGAATGATTCTTAATATATATTAATTACAAATCGCGGCCACTCGGAAAATTGTGTCTCACTTAAGACCCTTAAACATATTGTGTATCAGGACCTGAAGCCAAAACACAATATAAAATAATAATTGTTATGCCTTTAAGGTCCCCAAAATCATATATGAGTGGACAATTAAGTCCTAATTATTATATTTAATTATAAAGAATCTAAATAAGTACCAATCCCTTTGTTAAACAAAAGCCAGTAGTATTTGGGACTATAACAGGACCACCAACATCCAATAATATATTTTCAAAACCTGTAGCCCCTAGTAAAGAGCAAATGCCAACTGTAAATATAGACAAGAAAATACAATTGCGTACTTTATATAATGTACATGGTCCCCCAAGAACAGATATATAGAGAACAACGTTGTTGCAAATGTCCCCGGAAACCAACATGTAAACCTGACTTAAATAATATATAGGTTAAATTAGTTCACAGGCGATATGCAAGCCCCTAATTATTGAGCACAAGGATCAAAAAACCATTTGACCCAGTTACAACCCAATATACAAGGTTATTAATTGGATATCATTAGACCCAGATTGATCGCATTAAAAATTATATAGCAAACAACACAGGAATATTAACCCATCAATATGCAATGTTACATAATAATCATGTGAATAACCCACATAAAAAATATCAGATGTACAAAATGTTATATCAGATATGCAATGTTACATAATAATACATGTGAATAAACCACATAGAAAATATCTGATGTACAAGATATTATATCAGATATAAAAAATCGTTCAAAGTCTCTATTGACTTAAATATTCCGTGTTCGCAAAAGCACAAACACTAACACAAGTGAATCACCCACATGGAGAATGTCCGATGCACAAGATGTTATCCAAAATAAACAAAAAATAGTCCACAGTCTCTGTTGGCTTAAATGTTCCGTGTTCACAAACACACAAACACCTTCGCTTGATTAATCCAAAAATATATTGATTACGATTAGGCCCAGACTTCCACATAAGGCTACGACATAGTTCGACCGCATCCCTGCTGTAAATATGTAATTCCCAATGTTAGAATCCAAAAAACGACCAGACCTGTTAGAATTTAGAAAAATAGAAATGAAACATGTCCCGGCCCAAAAAACAGTACCTTAGTTGCATCCCATAGGCCACGCTGAAATTCTGAATAGTCGTCTGTTGTTATTAAGCTATGGATAACAAGAAAGCGTTAATTCGAAATGTCTGGACCAACAATACTCCCATGAACAAACGACAAAAAAATACACAGCTGATGATGAGTCTCCAACTGCTCCAACAACCCCGAAATGCCAAAAATAACAAACAATGATGGTTAAGCGATCCAGATGTCCCCAGCGCGAAAAGGAAAACAGGTAAAGAACTCTAAACAAAAAATTTGCGCACGCAGGACAACGTGCACGGCCCCAGCCAGCCAGTAAATTCAAAAAAAGTTAGTCAGCACGTATAGTTCGCTCTTCCAAAAAACAAGTTTATTATGTAAAAATGTTACATATAATGGCAATAAACCATTATACAAGCAAACCGGTTTCAGCTAACATATAGCCTTTATCAATGCTGGATGTTGGAATCAAATGAAGAAACCCACCACCACATGAGTACCAAATTTATAGTACTCATTTAAAGGGGCACGTACCTCAAAAAGAGAGGAAGGACACAAACATTTGGGAACATCAAAAATTATTCCTATATGGGTATGCAACAACCCTATAACATACAGAAGCCATATAAATATATCCAATATCATAAAAAATTGAAAATGGAATAATACATTAATCAACCTGTCTCAATTGTTTTTTATATAGATACATATAAATATACTATAGATTTTGTATAAATATGCAACAACAATGAGACATATAGAATCTGTATGAGTGCATTTCATATCCGTAAAAATTGAAAGGAATAATATCTTAACCTACCTTTCCCAGTTATTAATTACATATATGCTTATAAATATAACTGAATATAACATGAGAAAAAACTCATGAATATTCAAAATTATGCCCAAATTATATCATATATTAGAATTTTACTGTCCATAAGTCATAACTATTAGGACTTGATATTATATAAAAAACAAAAGGTACATGACAAACACCCCCATCATTGTATTTAATGTTTAGAGTTCATGAGATAGGCCTATTCTAAAGTATTTAGTCCAGGTCTGAATAAACCACCCAATCTGATTATCCACATATTTTCCATCCGATTAAGTTTTTGATGCCATCCAGCTTTAAAACCCCTGTGTAGAGTAATCCTATCTATAATAACAAACTTGAAAGCTGCAGATGGATGCTCCATGGTATGTTTGAAGAGGGCATTGGCAACACGTTTATTTTTAATTGCACTTAAATGTTCCCCTATTCTAAATTTCACTGGTCTGGATGTCTGTCCAACATAAAATGCAGAGCAGGTGCAGGTTGCCAAATAGACAACCCAATCCGCACTGCAATTAGCAAAAACCCTTATTTCAAAAATTCTAGAAGTGTTTTTGCTAGAAAATTCTCTAGTTCTTGCACTGACAGGCAGTGTGTTATGTTACAGGGATGTTAAATTCTCATTAGATAGGCCCCTGTGGTGACCACTGTGATGCAATGCAGTTGACCCCAACACAGGTAAACATGCACATAAAGCAATATGGCTATGAATCACAGTTGTGTGCATAGTACACTCATTGGCCTTCAAATGCCTGGGGTATTGGCAAACCACAACAGTACAATTGCATGCTCACCAGCTGCAGGCTGCCTTCCCACATGCAGACAGGAGGGATCTAGGCAGTTGTGTGAGGGAAGTATGGTTAGCAGACCCACAAGTGGGAATGGTACAGGATGGATGCAGCATGTGTGCACATGTACAGTACAACCCCTAATACTACACCATTTGCTGTGCTTCACCATAGATGTGCACATCTGTGCATTAGAAAACCCTATCCACAACTGCAATCTGACCTGACACATGTATGTAGATACTCTACAATTACAAGTCTAGTGATCTACTCTGGGACCTTACCTGCACACTCCTCATCCATTGTCTGGGTGCCTACCACCTCCAGTATGTGGGGTGTCTGTTCACTGATGTTGTACTGGGATGGGTGCCCCAAGGTACCTGTGGAGCTCCCTAGTGGGTGCCAGTGGGGCTGCAAGGCCAGGCCCATGCCTGTTGCTGTGTGGGCCCTGGCCACCGCAGCAGCCCTTTGCCAGGCATGGAGTATGAGGTCATTTTCACGATGCCAGACTTGCTCGTATGTACATGCAGGCCAACATCATTTACCCTGTGGACAAAGTCATCCCACAGGCCAGTCCTCTCCTGCAGATGTTGCTGGCTCCAACCAAACATTATGGCATGGTTGTATAGTATGGTTTCTATGATTATATTTGTCTGAGCCACTGAGAATGTTGACCTTTGCTGATGCGACATTGCACCTGGGAGATAAAATAAGGGAGACACATCACAGGACCTCATACATATGTACAGAACCTGCATATCTACAGTAAATACCAGTAGCCACTACTCGTGACCATACCATACCCCTGTAACATATCAGCACTGTATCTGCGTGCATTGCACTGCTAGCCCTGAGGTGTCATATTCCTCCAATGAGGCCTACTTAATTTCCTACTCCTGTACTCCTCATTCATGTCTGTGTCAAGGGAAGACTGGCTATCTTCCATGAGGATGTGGTGTGGATGGTGCCAAGCCTTGTTGTGACTACGGTGTATAATGTTGCTGGGTACACATGCCCGAGTTCATGTAGGATGCAGACAGGGATGTTATCAGGTGCCATGAATACCTACATCTGTTGCCTTTCAGTAGGCAATATGTATCTGCTCACTGGCGATGAGGGGAGGGGTTTGGGTACTGTGCATATCTAGCTATAGTGCTTCTAAGCCAGAGGGTGATGTTTGCCCTAAACCTATCAGCAGCAGGTTGCCTATAGCTATGTTGTGTGTTTATATGTGGTCTGATTGGCCATCATTAAAGGGTTGGCTGGTATGTGGCCTCAGAGACTGCAGACATAAGTGAATATTGCTTTGTGATTGGCCTTGGTGGATGTGTCCAATTTGTACTCATAGATAGCCTTACAGTACCCTACCTGTGACCTTATATGCTTGATCAGACAAAGGCTCACTTGATGCCAGGTTGGTGTGTGCTACTGATTTGGCCTGAACAGCCCATCTAGGTACAGAGTCTGTGGTTTGTGTATTGATGCTGTCCACTACAAGCATTCAGCCTACCTTGAGGGCGTTGATGTTATCCTGTCAGGTATTTCTGAGGCCATACAGCTATGTAGGTTCCCACATAGGTTCATAGGTTCATAGGTTCATACTAGGCTATCTGCCCGAGGGCATTTACAAGCCTAGCCCATAGTTTTGTGGCTTACGCCACCCCTTTAGTATGGGGAACTATACCCATTATTTTGCTGTGCCTCTGTCGAGCAGTGACACTGAGGTAATCCCTGGGGTATATCTGCGATCTCCCATCCATTGGTCAAGATTTCTCTTGAACAAGGCCAGCGAGGTGCTCTGCCTCACATATACCGGGATTTTATTCCACAGCATAGGGAGTCTTTGGGTGATGAATCTATCCCTCCAGCACGTCCTATTAATAGCCGTGTCGAGGTTTAAGTCTCCCGCCCTTGTGGCTCTGACGGATCTAGATTTTTTGAGGTGCAGCATATTCATCAAATCTGGGTTTGACATGGCCTTGTATGTTAGGCAAAGGTCACCTCTGAGCAAGCGTGGCGACTGAATAGAGCTGGAGTTCTTTCAGTCGGGCAGCATAGGACAGATGTTTGAGACCCTTTATCCTTTTGGTGAGGAACTTTTGTGGCCTCTCCAGCTGCTGCACATAGTATTGTGTTGTGGGCCTGGACACAGCTGCTAGTCCCACCATATGGGATGACCTTCATGAGGGCCTTGCCCATTTACCTGGCCTGGGAAGGGGACATTACGGAGGTGTGGGGGCTACAGCTTCACATACAGTAGGTGGAATTACCTCACAGGACTGGACATGTAGAGACAGCCCAGCAACATGGGAGACTATGCTCCAGAGTTTCGTATAGCTTGTATGTCATTAACATTGTTATACACATAGGGGGCTGCTACATTGACAGGGTATGTCTGGACATGCATTTACTGGGTGACTTGACATCTGACAGTGATATGCCTCTGACATAAGCTCTCAACTGGCATGTTGTCCACAGACTGGCCAGATGTTTGCCTAATATGCTTGGTCTGTTCCTCAACCAACATCTGTTTTTTTGAGGTTGGTAGGATCATGTGAGGATTGTAGTCAGTACATGTTGTCATTCATTGGTGTTCCACACATCATTTCATTCAGGGATGTGATGTTACAAGAACACATGTAACAGCAGCTACTGTCTCAATTTGTAACACCAGTATGTGTGATATGTCCCTCTTTCCAGCCCCCTGTCCCATATGTATACCATGCGTTGTCAAGGTGTCCTGCACTATGAGGTGCAGAGGTATGGTATATCATTAATTACCAAATGCACACCAGTTAGCATGACAATGACCTGGCAGACTCCTGGCCATGGTATGCAGTGGTAGCCAGGGTTATGCATCCACTTCCTGGTAATTCTGTGGAAATCTGCACATATGACAGTATGTCTGTCTAGCCATTGTGAACAGACTGCCAAGGTTGTGTAACAGTGTTGCGCGTTTATGTTTTTTAGGCTGGGTAGGGAGAGTAGCAGCTGTGAGTGCCATACATCATTTAGCTATCTAACTCTGCATGCTGCTACAGCTGCTGGTGGTCTATCGGGTCTGTATGCTTGCAGGGGCTGACTGTGCCATGTCATGCAACACCTCCAGATTCCCAGTACACTGTGGATTGGGGCAGTATATGTAGGGGTAATGTGTGAGTGACAAATTGTATGTGGTTGCTCTCACAGTATTATACTGTTGTGTTCAGTTTGCTTACTGGTATGTTGCTGTGACTGTGGAGCACTTGTTTGGGGATATGCACTTTCACACCAGTGTCTGTGTTCCACTAGTATTACATCCCTGTACTGCCTGTTATATTTGCTACTGCATGTGTACAGTCCCAGACCTGGACCTGGGTAGTGTTATGTCAGTCTGATTGTAGTCTGGACATTGCATAGAAGCTCAGTGTAGTTTCCCTACTGTTGTGTTATGTCCACATATTCACAGGATGTCCAGTTGTATGGGCAATATCTTTGGTCTGGTCCCCATATCTGTTATGTATGCATGACACATCAATGGGATGATGTGGGGACTAAGGTCAGTCACTAAAGAGAAGCAATTGAGTTCTGGTATCGTGATATTTCAGTTGATCTATGTTACGACGTACACTGTTACTACATGAACATTTTCAGCTTATCTACTGACATATTTTGTACATGTCCCTAATTTCCTGACTTTGTCCCCCCACCTTGTCAGGCTTGGTCCACATTTATTGCTTTAAGGGGTTCTGAGCATACCTGTCAACAGCCAGTTTTTTCCACAGAATGTCTAGATGTTTGGTCCATAAGTTTGTTCAGTTCCACAATTTGATACTATTTGTCTGGTAAATCACGATGAGGATCCAAGGAATTATGTCAGTAAATACATGACATGACATCAGTTCCCATCATCATATCATTCAGTGATTGTCTGCTGAAACACACACACTGTTGCTGTAACACGTCTTCATTTGTAACAATGATTTTCTAACTCTGTCCATATATGTGGCCCATCCCCGCTCCCTTTTTCAGTCTTTGTACAGGTTCCTTGCACTAACAGGTTGGGAGGGGTGTTTTGGAGAAATAACTGCAGTGCATGTTTTACATATACATATATATATATATATATATATATATATATATATATATATATATATTTATTTATATATATATGTATGGATTCACTTCATAACCATGAAATACTGAAATATCGAATTTCAGTATCTCGAGACCATGAAACCAAATCCACAAAACACCGAAACAACAAAACCCCGAACCCAAAACCGCGAAATTCAAAACACCGAACAAACCACACACACTGCACCATACATACACCACAACACCCACATCACAACATAAACAAACAAAACTACACACATTCACAACTCATACACACATAATCAGGGGAGCAAGTCCCCCTTGCACCCCCCACATCCCCCTACTTATATATACTAACTCTGAGATCGCACAAACAGGAAACAAAAGCAAACTCATACATGCACATTCTCCAGTCCCTCACACACACATCAAACATATCAGCACACTCACATACACTCTAACTCCCACTCAAAACCCTTACAAAACACTTACTTACCTGCCATAACAAATAGATCTGCACACAGCACCGCACACCATCAACACACAATCCTGGACATTATGTAGTGTAAGGCCATTTGAACTTTCTCTATTGTAAACATTCGGCTTTATAGTCTCGAGATACTGAAATTGAACATTTCAGTATTTCGAGATTATAAAGTGCTCCCTTATATATATATATATATATATATATATATATATATATATATATATATATATATATATTTTTTTTTTTTCCTTCCATTATATTTAATATATGTATATCTGTATTATGACTGTAAGTTTACATATATAGTTTCATCTGATATATGTATATATATATATATATATATATATATATATATATATATATATATATCTGTCTATATATATATATATATATATATATATATATATATATATATATATATATATGGGTTCACTTCAATTCACTGAACTTTCAATTCACTGACTTTCATTTCACTGACACCATTTCACTGAAATTCATTTCACTGAAACTTCATTTCACTGAAAGTTAATTTCACTGACAACTATTATTACAAAGTAAATGGAATATGCCCCCTTCCCCACTGTAGTGCGACCCTGGAGTTAGAATATATAGTTAGGGGGGTGTGGGGGGCAGAGCCCCCCACATCGGCGGGTGTGGGGGGCGCATCCCCCCACTTCATTTCATATGATATTCTTATGCTTTGATATAATATTCCTTAGTAAAAGAAAAGTA
>NC_056734.1:259163411-259228411 GCF_019279795.1 Protopterus annectens
ACTTCAATATATTCTTTTGATTTCAACCCCTCTTATACACACAAATAGGTTTAACACCAATGGAACCCCTAATGGCACTATCACTCATTAGATGTTCCCAGTTTTTATTCAAAATGTTAAGGACATTTTTTGAGTCCTAAACAAAGGTAGTAAGAAAACACACTTTTGAAGAACCCTGATTAAAGGCCATATTAAAATTAGAAATAGCTTCTGTGGATGTGGCAGTATGGACCCCACCTATAGCAGCCTGATGTGGTGTTAGAGTATCAAGGCTTGATGGAGAAGTACTGGTCTGTAGTTTATGTACACATGTATATATAAATACATGTTTACTACATGCAGTTACTGTTTGACTTTTATTGAGAATTTGTTTAAAAGTTTATTTGTACACATTAGTTTTTCCACCATTTTACAAGTTGATACTGATACTGATAGTTATTTGTATAGTTACTTGTATGTCTCAGTTAATTCTAAGCAATTATATATTACAATGTTTTAGCTGATATTTCCACTTATTTACTGGTGCATGCTCGGTACATTAAGTAGAGCTGATAGGTTTACGCTATCACATGACACCAGTTGCCGTTTTTTTAAAAAACTGTTACTTTGTAGTCTGTTTGTATTTCTGAAGAAGTTACTCTACGAGGGTGATGAAAAACGTGTGGAGTTTTTATAATAAACTGTCTTACGTTTAAAGTACCTTGCCTGCAGTTGTTTGACATCCTTTTAAACTTGCTTGTCTTCAGTTGAAACCAAATCATGTATTATTCACATTACACTCCAATATATTCTTTAGGTTTTGACCACTCTTATACACACAAATAGGTTTATCACCAATGGAACCCCTAATGGCACTATCACTCATTAGATGTTCCCAGTTTTTAGTCAAAATATTAAGTACATTTTTAGAGTCCTAAGCAAAGGTAGTAAGAAAACACACATTTGATGAACCCAGATTAAAGGCCATATTAAAATTACAAATAGCTTCTGTGGATGTGGCAGTATGGACCCCACCTATAGCACCCTGATGTGGTGTTAGAGTATCAAGGTTTGTTGGAGAAGTACTGGTCTGTGGGTCTAAGATAGGCTGAAACTGGCTATTCCTTCTTCTTTAAACCACTTCACCCATGATATTTTTGTTGAGTTCCCTGGGGTAACCACTCTTACAAAACATGCATTTTAAGTTATTGCATTCTATTAAGAAGTCATCCCATAGGCTCACCATTCTGGCCGCTCTAACGAATTGGCCCTTTACCACCCCTTGTTTTTGAGAAAAGGGGTGGCAGCTCCTGAAGTGGAGAAAACTGTTAGAATAGGTCTCCTTTCAGTGTAATACAGCCACAAATCTATTAAGTGCATAGTCTTTTTTCAGCAAAACATCCAATTATGTTATACTAGTCTCTTCAGTGGTGTGTGTAAACTGTAAAAAGGAGGTGGTAGCATTTATGTAATCTAAAAATGGATGGATTAGGTCCTTGGACCCCCTCAATAAAGTAAATATATCATCAACAAAGCAGGTGTACATGTGGCAGGTTGATAGATTGTGTCAAAACCTCCTTTCCCATTCTAACATAACAATGCTAGCATATAACCCGCCACATGCTGCACCCATGGCCACCCCTTGAACTTGTAGATTGTATTTCTTATCAAATAGAACAAAGTTGTTACGCAGCACCAAGTCCAATAAATGTACCAACATTATACACCTATCATGTGGTAGACCAACTGAAAAAAGATATTCAAAAAAACAATATGTAGCTATGTCATGTGGAATCACATTGTAAAGATCCTTCACATCAATTGTAATGAAAACATATGATTTCTCAAACTTGGTTTCATTTATCTTCCTCAAAACATTCCAGGAATCTTTACACAGTAAGGGTCCCTTTTAAGAAACTCCTTCAGTTCAATATCTAGGAACCTTGCCATAGGGTGTGTAATGGAAGCCCTTGCATCCACAATTGGGTGCATAGGGGGCTGGCATAGATTCTTATGCATCTTGGGAATCCCAAAGATGACTGGTGTAACCGGAAAATCAGTAGACAAAAAATGAAATTCGTCTATAGAAATGTATTTCTATAAATAGGTCTTCCAAGTGCCCCCTGATTTTTCTGTAAGCCCCATTCAACTCATTTAAGGAGCTTTCTATATATGTAGGGGTGTCAATGATTCTATACATTTTCCTAATATAGTCACTCTGATGCATTAATACAACACTGCCCCCCTTGTCGGGTCTCATAACCCTTATGCTTATGTTATTAGCAAATAGTGATAACTCAAAACTTTCTTCCTCACTTAAATTATTCTTAATCATAGAGGTCAAACCACTTTTCTGGGTGCAGCACGCTCTGATGTCAATTTCACAAACTTTTTCAAAAATGTCCAACAAGGGGTGTAGAGGGGGATTATAAGTACTAGAGACTTTTACTGGTGGAATAACCTTCTCAACTCCCTGAAAGAGTAGATGCAAATTCAGTTTTCTCACATTTTGTTTGAGGTCCATGATACTATCAACTACATCGACAGATTTCGAAGGTATAAAAGAAAAAACTTTCATTAACAGATCACACAGATGCACATCTAACTGCAATTATGTAAAATTATAAAATTTAAAATCCTGTGTACTATTGACACTCACTGACAAGGGGGGCAAATGGAAAGCATTAAACATGGATATAGTGGTAGAAGATATGTGACGACCATGCCCTGGCCTAGCAACCAAGCAGCCTCAATCCTCACCACTAACACCAGGGAGGTCGTCTCCTAGAAGAGGAAAGGATAACTAATACACACAGTAAAGTACAATTTCCCTTAAGTGCACACAGATAACACAGTTAGTCAGGGGCAGGTTGCTACCTTGCTCACCAGGACCCCAGTAAGACTCCCCACTGGCACAGCTATAGGGTCCAGGTCTCAGCCTAACTGGGCAAGCTAAAACCTCCAGTACCCTCTCTGTCCAACCAGTGCTTTGTGTCTCTGCCAAGTAGCTGACACAATACACACAAACTTTGAGATAAGTATTTATACAACTTCACAGACACTCCTGGGAAAGGCTGACACAGATTATCCAACTGTGCCCCTTTACCAAGACTATACAACAGTAATTACTGCCACAACCCAGTCAGTAATATCAGCTACTAAAAGCCCTTTAAAAGCCTTTCCAATTATTACTGTGGAATATTAATATCCAATGGTAGTATGACTAACAGTCAAGGCTTACTTTAGAGTGGCCTATTACAATAACTCCTGTAAATATGCAATGCACTCTATAGCCTATCTCTACACAAATCAGCCACAGGTAAAAGGTTTTAACAATATTTAATAATAAATAATTAAAACACAAGACAAAACTACTACACCACAGAGATAACTAACAGTTCAGAGATCACGCAGAAACTTAAAATAATACAGTAGGACAGGTCTGATTTTAACAAAAAAATACCTAATTAATCTTTACTAGCTTTAACTATTCCTACAATAAATCACAGTGCTAAAACTTACATGTGAGCACAAGGCAGAGTGCAGATAAGTTAGATGTCCAAAGTCAAAATACTCTACAGTCTCTTTTGAGTAATAATATTTAAACATTACTAACAAATATGTCTGTAAGGCCCTCCCAAAATTACATAATTTTTGACACTTAGGTTTTCCCAGTATTCATATTGAATCATCTTAACACCTGGTCTGAGTACTCAGGCCACAAACTGCATTATTTAGCAATCTAACACCTCCTCAGAAACTTACAACAATACAAGACATTTCACATGTATATGCTAGCAGAAACCAGAGCAATATTCAGATATAAAAATTAGAACCAGCAACAAAACCAGCAAAATAGCCCAAAAAAACGACAGTAGGATTCAGTTCCACAGTAAAATTTATTACACTTACTTAGCGCCTCAGCCACAACAGCCTGCAAAGAGTACCAGAATGCTGTTGTGGCCGAGGCACTAAGTCGGTGTAATAAATTTTACTGTGGAACTGAATTCTACTGTCGTTTTTTGCAATATTCACATATACCTGTTGCCCAGGCTGCTGCAGAGTGCTTGGCCTACTGCCAGCTGTGATATTGAGAAAAGATAAGTGTTTATTCTCATTTTTGTCTGCATTTTGATTTAAAATCTCTGTAATCTGTACAACTGTACATCTTCTTTTTCTTGTGTGTTATAGCTGTATATCTTAGTGTTGACCTCAGTTGTAGTGAAATCATTTGTCTGGAGGCCTTATCTGTTTTCTTAGTGGCAGTAAGTTTTCAGAACTAGTTTAATCCGGCCAAATTATTCCTGCATCTGTATTGTTTGGTTTCTGTCCTGTGTTTTAAATCAGATATACCTGTTGCTCAGGCTGCTGCTGAGAGCTAGACCTACTACCAGCTGTGATACTGAGAAAAGGTAAGTGTTTATTCTCATTTTTGTCTGCATTTTCATTTAATATCTCTGTAATCTGTACAACTGTACTTATTATTCTTCTTGTGTGTTATGGTTGTATATTGCTTATTGTTGACCTCAGTTGTAGTGAAATCCTTTGTCTGGAGGCCTTGTCTGTTTTCTTAGTGGCAGTAAGTTTTCAGAACTAGTTTAATCTGGCCAAAGTATTCCTGCATCTGTATTGTTTGGTTTCTGTCCTGTGTTTTAAATCAGATATACCTGTTGCTCAGGCTGCTGCAGAGAGCTTGACCTACTGCCAGCTGTGATATTGAGAAAAGATAAGTGTTTATTCTCATTTTTTGTCTGCATTTTGATTTAATATCTCTGTAATCTGTACAACTGTACTTATTCTTCTTCTTGTTTGTCCCCACCCACCCTCTCTGTTCTTGTTTTGGTGTTAGTGTTGGTGGCTCTGGAATTGCCCGCCCCTCCTGCAAGTTTCTATTTGAACACTCCTCCTGAGTCCATCTCATTTTCTCACTTAACTGAATACAGTGAGATCATATTCTGAGTCTAGTGTTCACTCTACATAATATAGAGAGAAGATTTGAGAAGGCCAACCCACTTAGGTTCTTCCTTCATCTCTCCTTGCACTTTACTAACAAAAAAAAATTAATCTGCTTTTACTGTATTTGTGTTTCCTCCTTCTTTATTTTGCTTTGCCTCTTCTTAAAAGTACTCCATTTTTTTTTATTCTGCTGCACTTATTGCTGCTTGGTAGTAGCCTGATTAAATTGTAACTGTTATTCTAAGTCTTTTGGTTTAAGCACTTGGGCTTCATACTGGTTGTTTTACATTAAGAAGGTTTGTGGTCTGCACTGTTGTGGCAGGACAGGTAGCTTACATCTTTCTAAGCTGGGAATTGCTGATTGAAAATTCAGTGTCTGCTATTCTGAAAGTGTATTAGTTCTGGTTTAAGCACTTGGGCTTCAGGCCAGTTATTCTACATTAAGAAGTTTTGTGGTCTTCACTCTTGTGGGAGGAGAGGCTGGATTCTGTCCTTCTGAGCTGGGAATTTCTGGTCATAGGCTTATTGTGCCTGCTTATTTGAACTGTTTCCTTCTGAAATTGGTGCACTTTGTTGCTGTAGCATAGGACCAGATTCAGGCCTGCTGAATCTAACTTTGTTTGTATAACTTGAGCACTGATCGAGGCCATCTTTTTTGGAGAAGGTTCCCCTGCACCCTAGTAGTGGGAGTGTGCAGTTAGAACTTGTCTGATCGAAGACTGCCTGAACAGGGCTCAGTTTTTAGGTTTTTTTTGGTTAATTGGGTAACTTGTTTAAATCAGATTGCTTGTTTTCTACTGTTGTGCATATATATATATATATATATATATATATATATATATCTACATATGTGTATATATATATATATATATATATATATATATATATATATATATATATATATATATATATATATATATATATATATATATATATATATACATTGCAATTTATTCATCTGCTTTTACTGTATTTGTGTTTCTTCCTACTTTATTACTAGGGGCATTACTACAACTCTGAACTGAGATATATAACAATAAGCATCTTTTATGCACATTTAAAGTGTTTTTTTTTTATTGTATCTGCTTTATTTTCTGAAAAAAATATATACATATACTTGTTTCCCACCTTTCTAGGCTAGTATAGTCCAGTTTTCAGGTTAGTGCTGATATCAGGGCTGTGTTATAGATCTCTGTGTTTGCCCATACCGTAATTGGATAAAAGGAAGTTTCCCTGTTCACCTGTCAGAGAGGGGAGCTTTGAACACTTATCTGTCCCTGGAGGAGTGGTTTCAGGTCAGAAAGTAGTAGTTTATTGGCCATTTTGGGCTAATTTCCATCTCTTTCATTTCCCTGCTATATAAACTGCATTTGCCTGGCTTTGTGTGCTGGGCAGAGCCAGTTAGCTAGGGTATAACTATTCCCGGCTCCACAAAGTTTTCTCTTCAATTTTTCCCTTGGAACTAGAAAACTTTCAACTTAAGCACTCAAGCCATTCATTTCTCAGCCCGGCACTTGCTCAAAACTCATAGCAAGTGCTTATAAACCCTAGCACTACAAAAGGGCAAGGCTCTCTATTCAACCTTACCAGCCATTCAGGCATGTCCAAAGGGCAGTTTCAGGTGTAGTCTCCAGTCCAACTGGTGAATCTGGACATTTTCAAGCAATGTAACAACTGCCTCATGTACACAGGCAACCCACTCCTCCTACGACCAAGCACTAATACATGCGAGAGATGCAATTATACAGCCAGACTGGAGGCTAAGCTCTCTCAACCCAAGACTGGATCAGACAGTCAAGAGGAGAAGGGAAATACTGGCATTACACCACCAGTCTCCCAAAGACCCATTAAACCAGCACCGGTAAAAAACACACATAAATACACAAAAACATACTCGGAGGCTCTAAATAAAAATCTGCAAAAGCTACAGAGCCCTCCAAAGCAGACATCAAAGCAACCTCCACCCCCCCCCAACACAAACCATGAAAAACATATTTCACAAAACCAGTGTGCCATGCAATCACAGCCCTCAAAGCAAAATAACATACCCAACATACTAGTAATAGGTGACTCTATAGTCAGGCACACTGACGTCCCACTCACTAGGCTGAATAAGGAGAAGGTTACTGTTAGCTGCCTGTCGGGTGCCAGGATCCACCACATAACACAAGCACTCAGGTCACTCCAGAACAAGTACAAATATGACTCTGTCATTGTCCATGTTGGTGTGAATGACCTGAGCCGTACCTCCCTGGACTACATGAAAAGAGACATGGAAGAGCTCTCTGATCACATAGCCCAGGCCGGTATGACCCTGACCCTGAGTAGCATCCTGCCCTCATCAAGAATGATACCACGGTATATAGAAAGAAAGATCAATTTCAACAATTGGCTAAGTTTCTGGTATCATTCAAAGGGGATCCAGTGTCTGCCTGCCTGAGATGACATGCTCGACAAGTCACGTTGCTTTTCTAGAGATGGCTTGCACCTGTCACCCTTAGACTCTCAAATACTGGCCAAGTCTCTTGCCACCCCATATTGCCTTTTTTGGCAAGGCTCAAAAGACAAACCACTGCTGTAAATAGCACAAGCAACAAAAATCTGAGGGTAATACTACTCAATGCATGAAGTCTAAACCTAAAAATGCATGCACTTGAGGCACTCCTCAGTATGGAGAAAATCGATATATGTGCAGTAACAGAAACCTGGTTAAAGGCTACAGAGAGCACCCCGGCACTACCAGGCTACAACCCATACCATACATTTTGGCCACAGAACCTGGACCTAAATACAAAAAGCGGGGGAGTATCCATATTTATTAAGGATACCCACACCTCCAAGTTAGTGGCACAGCACAATGCTTCAGAAATTATCCACGTGCAACTAACAATGGGCAAAACTGCAATTCAAACTGTAGCTTGCTACAGATCACGCACCATGTTCCAGGACCCCCATTCCACATTTCTGGAAACACTGGGTAACATAAAGTTCATACCAAACACGCTAATATAGGGTGATTTCAACTACCCAAACATTAACTGGGAGAACTATTTAAGTACTAAATCCTTTGTCCAACATTTCCTAGAATTTATAAAATCAAATGCCCTGGAACAACTGGTCAACACTCACACCAGAGGTGACAACATATTGGACCTGGCCATCAACAACATGGGCGACCGGTGTTCCACACCGGAGGTCAACCCCTCACTGGTTAGATCTGACCATAAACAAATCACTTTGGATATCCACATTCCGCCCCTACCCCCGGACAAGGAAACCACCGTGAAAAACTTTTCCAAACCAAACTTCACGTTACTTAAGACAGAGGTGGAAAGTTTCAAAGCCCCCATGCTAAAGGATAACCCTGTCCAAGCTGCAAAATCCTTTACTAATGCATTCTATTGGCACCTACAAAAATGCATGGATCGTGCTATCCCAAGCAAAACCAAGACTCACTCCTCCAAGAAAAGGAAACCAGTCTGGTGGACCCCTGCCATAAACAAGCTATACAATAGAAGGAGAAAACTAGTACAGAAAAGAGTAAAATCCCAGGAAGGAAAGACATCCCTGATCAGTATCAGCAAGAAACTCTGATCCCCTCATAAAATTGTCCAAGGCAAGCTTTGAAAGAAAACTTACCAAGGACTTCAAAGATAACCACAAGGCACTCTTTAGCTATGTCAAGAATCTAAGTGGCAATGCTCAGATCTGTTTGGAGTTAGTGTGGAATGGCACAAAATACACTGAACCAACTGATATTGCCAAAATCCTGGCAGACAGGTTCAGTGCAAACTTCACCCCCCTCTCACCCCCAAAAGGCCCCATAACCATACCAGAAGAATGTAGAGCTCCTGAAATCACAGACACTCAGGTTAAAATAGCCCTCTCCAAAGCCAAAAACAGCATCAATGGGACCGGATGGTGTCTCAGGCTGTGTCCTACATGAGCTCAAAGATGAATTAACCCCTCATCTAAACACACTGTTCAAACTCAGCCTCTCCACAGCTACATACCCATAGAGTGGAGCACAGTAACAGTTATTCCGCTCCACAAAGGTGGAGCCACAACAGACCCCAGGAACTATTGCTCTATAAGCCTGACTAGCTTGGTCTGCAAGGCTATGGAGCACATCATCATGGAACTCATTAACAGAGACATTGGAAATTTCCAAACACTGGATCCTACCCAGTTCAGTTTTGTTAAGGGCAGATCATGCCTCCTAAACCTGGTGGACTTCTTATAGACAAGCTCACCAGCCTGAACATAAACCTCTATGTCACAAGATGGGTTGCCAATTGGCTCATGGACAGAAGCCACATGGTTTGAGTTGCAGGAGCTAGGTATGACTTTAAACCGGTTACAAGTGGCATTCCCCAGGGCTCAGTCCTAGGACCCCTCCTGTTTGGCATATACTTCTCAGAGGTACAGACAAGCACAGGAGGACTATGGCTGACCAAGTTCGCAGACGACTGCAAACTAGGGGCTATAATTGACTCACCGGCTGACGCAGACATCCTCCAAAAGGGATTCACTGAGACAGATACCTGGTGTCAAAATCATGGCCTCAAGCTAAATGCCAAAAAGTGCATAGTTATTCCCTTTGGAAATAACAAAGTACCCACAAACTACCACATAGGTGGTAGTCCCCTAAATACAGAAAATGTAATAAGGGATCTGGGGACCCAAGCAGATAGTAATCGCTCCTTTGATAATCACATTGCCAAAGTGGTTAGAAAATCCTTCTATGTGTCCCACTTAATCACAAAAGGGTTAGCATCCAGATCAAAAAAAAGGTCATTGTACCACTCTACTCATCACTCATCAGACTCATCATAGAGTGCAATGCCCCATTTGAGATGTACCTTACAAGACACCAGCAACAGCTGGAAAGACCACAGAAGTACCTCACCAAGAAGATCACTGGCCTCAAACAGATATCCTTTGCAGCTCGACTAAAGAAACTCCAGCTGTACTCAGTTGCATACCACCTGCTCAGACGTGATCTCTGCCTGACATATAAGGCCATGTGCAACCCAGAATTGATGGACATGCTCCACCTAAAGAAAAACATATCCCCTCGAGTCACCCACTCTAGGGATCTAAACCTCACTACAACAATAAATAGGATGTGCTGGAAAGATAGATCCCTGTCCCAGAGACTTCCCATGCTTTGGAACAAGATTCCAATCTACATTAGGCAGAGCTCCTCGCTAGCACTCTTCAAGAGAAACCTTGAAGAGTGGAGGGGAAACAGAAAGTTTACCTCGAGGATCACTTCAGTGGCTCTGCTGCACAGAGGTACAGGGAACTAATCTAAGGGGCAGCAAAAGCCAACACATTCTGGCTAGGCTTATAAATACCTTCAGGCAGATAGCCTAGTACCTACCTATGAACCTATAAAGGACATTCCACATCTAAATTCTAGTCATAAATTTAGCCTTAAAACAATGGGCATGAAATCTTCATCCAGCCACCCTGGAGCTGTATTCTAACATGAAAGGGTACAACATGCTTCACTGGGCCATTAGAGTGCAATGTTGTCACATATTTTGCAGTTCCACATTTCACAGTATTTTTTACACTCAAGAAACATGCCTGTATTTTACATTTATTTACAAATGCCAGAATTATATATCAAATTCTATTTGACTAGGCTGGCAGCCTTCGCCCATCTCTCCCCAATCGTCACATCTCTTCCCCCCGGGAACTCAAGCAAGTTTTTAAAATGCCCATTAAGAAACATTGCTTGAGAGTGCCAGGTCTATCTAGGTGTACCTCACCCCATTCCCTGTCTTGAGAGCCTATCTGCATTGGCATTGCTACTCCCACTGCGGTGCTGCACTGACATATCATATGCTTGCAACCCCAGACTCCATCTTAGCAACTTGGCATTTTGCTGACTGGGTCTGTTTAACCATGTTAGCTGGTTGTGATCTGTCATCACAGTGAATTTTCTTCCATACAGATAAGGCTGACATTTTTGTAGTGTCCACACTATGGCTAGACATTCCTTTTCTACTGCTGCATAGCATTGCTCCCTGGGTTGGAGCCTACGACTGAGATAAACCACTGGGTGCTCTTCTCTCTCTGAAGAAATCTGGCTAAGTACAGCTCCCACCCCATTGTTTGAAGCATCCACCTGCACAACAAATTATTTGCTGTAGTCTGGACTGGCTTACACAGGGGGTCCCCCCAAAGCTTCCTTAAGCTTCTGAAATGCCTGCTCACATGCTGGGGTCCACACTACCTTATCTGTCCTGTTCTTCCTTGTCAGGTCTGTGAGGGGAGCAGCTATGGTACTATAATTGGGAACAAACTTTCTGTAGTACCCTGCTGTCCACAAGAATGCCCTCCCCTGCTTTTTGGAAACAGGTGTAGGCCATGCCTGAATAGCTTCCACTTTGGCAGGTTCTGGCTTTACCTTACCACTCCCCACTCTGTGTCTTAGGTAGGAGACTTCTGCCGTACTCACCTGACATTTGCTCGGCTTAATGGTCAACCCTGCCCTCTGTAGTCTGCCCAGCACCTCCCTTACATGCTGAAGGTGCTCTTGCCAGGAATGGCTGTAGATAGCAATATCACCTATGTAATCAAGGGCAAACTCTCCTGATCCTGCTAAGATATGATCTACCAGCCTCTGGAAAGTTGCTGGGGCATTGTTCATCCTAAAGGGCATCTTTGTGAACTCATAAAAGCCAAAAAGAGTCACAAAGGCTGACTTCTCTCTAGCACGGGGAGTCAAGGGCACCTGCCCTTAACCCTTGGTAAGATCAACGGTTGTAAGATACTTATCCCCACCCAGCTGCTCTAGGGCCTCATCTGTCCTAGGCATGGGGTAAGCATCTGCCTCTGTGTGACTATTTAATTTCCTGTAATCCACATAGAACATGTTTCTGCCTTCCATCTTTGGCACCAAACACACAGGTGAGGCCCAGGGACTGTTGGACTCTTGAATCACCCCTAGTTCCAACATCTCCTGTACCTCTTCCCTCAGAGTCTGTTTGACTCTCTCAGCCACCCTATAAGGGGCCTGCCTGATAGGCCTTTGGGATCCTGTATCCATCTGGTGCTGCACCAGGTGGGTGCTCTCTGGTTTCCCAGTGAACATGCCCCCAAACTCCTGCAACACTGCTCAGATTTCTCGAACCTGGGTAGGAGATAGCTGCTGGGACATTGCTATCCTTTCCACTGAGGTGTCAGCCCAAGCCTCACTGAGGATATCAGTCCTAAGATCTCTCTCAGACTCTTCCTGCAATCCACTGCAGATGCTCAGCACAACGGCCTCCCTATTATGGTAAGGTTTCATCATGGCAACATGGTACAATTTGTGCCCCTGCCATCTGCCTAGCACTTCCACCATGTAGTTAACATCACTTACCTTTCTTACCACATTGTAGGGTCATGTTGTGTCTGACAGGAATGAGAACCATCACCTGCTGCCCTACAGCATACTCTCTAGCTCGAGCATTCCTGTCACACCACAACTTTTTCTTTTGTTGGGCTTCTGCCAGGTTCTCGTGGGCCAACCCCATGAGTTCCCTGAGCCTTGTCCTGAAGGTTACGACGTATGCCACCACAGACTCCTTGTGAGACTCACACTCACCTTCCCACTCATCTCGAATTAAATCTAGAGGTCCCCTCACCCTATGACCATACAGCAACTCAAAGGATGATAAAACTGTGGATTCCTGGGGAACCTCTCTGTAAGCAAACAACAGATGGGGCAAATATTTGTCCAACTCCCTCTTAAACTGATCTGCAAATGCCCGTAGCATGGACTTGATTGTAGAGTTTAACCTCTCAACAAGACCATTAGTCTGGGGATGGTAGGGGGTGGTCTTCATGTGTTTCACCCCACAGGACTTCCACAGACAAGCCAGCAGGTCTGACATAAAATTGGCACCTCTGTCAGACAGTGTTTCCTTTGGGAAACCTACCCTGCTGAAAATCTCTAGCAAAGCATTTGCCACCTTCTCAGCCTCAATGGAGGACAAAGCCACTGCCTCAGGGTATCATGTAGCATAATCTACAATAATTAGGATATACTTTTTCCATGTGTAACTTGGGGTACCCACAGGACCCACAGTATCCATGGCTACTCTCTGAAATGGCTCCTCAATCACAGGCAAAGGCATCAAAGGAGCTGTCACCTTGTCTCCTGCTTTGCCTACCTTTTGGCACTGCTCACAGGTCCTGCAGTACCCTGTTACATATCTGGAAATTCCAGGCCAATAGAAATTTTGCATAATACGCCTCTTTGTACGTTTTATGCCCATATGAAATGCAAAGGGAATATCATGGGCCATGGCTAGAAGCACCAGACAGTAAGCTCTAGGCACTACCAACTGCTGTACTCTCTCACCTTCTAGCCCTCCCTCAGGGGTTCACTCTCTGTACAGTAACCCTTTGTTCCAGTTTACAGATTCCCCCTTCCATTGAGAATCAGGTGTCTCCCTAGCTACCTGCCTCAGGCCTTGCTATGTAGGGTCTGAGAGCTGAGCCTTTCTCAAGGTTCTCCTTGTAACCCTTCCCAGCTCCCCTTTCCACAGGAAGTCTGGCATCCTCTGACAGTGGTGCCTTACTGTCAGCCTGTGTACTACTACTCACCTCTACCTTTGCAGTTACCCTGTCCAAGGGAACATCAGTACCCACAAGCAGCTGTGGCTCACATTCAGTCTCACTACTACAGCGTAGCTCTCTCCCTAAAGTAACCACCTCAGCAGTCCTGGCTGCAAGTACACAGTCTGTCTGGGTCTCCCCCAGGCTACCAGACACTCATGCCTGTCTCCTAGTCTCACTGCATGTAACTGCATAAGTACATAGTACTGCCTCATCCAAATCCTTCCCTCTCAGGACATCTGCAAGATGGTAGTTCCATACCCCAGTTGTCTCAGGACAACACACTGTTGGCATTTTGTCTTTCCTACTTACTGGCTCCTTCACCTTTGATTCCCCACCATACCTCCGTGGAAACCTCTATGCCACATGGCCCCACTGGTTACATTCAAAACATTTAACCCTATCTCCTGGATGTGTACCTAGACTAGTGGCTTCCCCTGCTACTGGTGGATTCTGTTGGGGCAGTCTGTGCTGCCCACCATGGGTTCCTTTAGACCAATGAGCAGTACTGGGGTCCCCATCCTGTGCAGGGCTGCCCTGCTGGCCAGGTATAGGTCTCCCTTCTTCCCCAACTCCTCTGAAGTATCACACTTTTTATCAGCTAAACAGATCCTCATGCCCTCAGGCAAAGTGCTAAGGGCTTGTTCCCTTACCAAAAGGTCTACCAGCCCTTCAAAAGTGGTGGCCTAGCATCCACTCACCCAGCTATGAAAATAAGTGCTCAGTTCAACAACATATTCACATACATTTTCATCTGCCTTGCGTCTATGCTCACAAAACATTTTCCTATACATTTCAGGTGTTAGCTTAAAACATTGTAATAAATGTCTTTTTGCAGCAGTATAATCAAAACAGTCAGTGTCATGCATTTTTGCTAAAGAAGTTACAACTTTACCATGGAGTAAGGGGTTTCAGGAACCGTACCCAGAGCCCTTGGTCAACTTCATACTGTTTACATACCCGCTCAAACATATGAATGAAGCTATCAAAATTATCCCCCTCTTTAAACTGTGGAAGAAATTTACTGACCTTTTATGCTTCTGGGATCTGATTATTTCCTTCCCCATTACCTCCATGACTCTGGTGAAGAGTCAGCATTTCCCTCTCATGCCTCCTCTGCCGTTAATTTTCCTCAGCTTGTAGACTCCTCATTTACTTGGCTGCTTCTAGTTCATATGCCTGGCCTCCAACTCAAGTCTCTTTAGCTCCAGCTGGATTTTTAAGTCCACTGCAGAAAGGTTGAGCTGTCCATTCTCTGAGGATATTTTATCTCCATTGTCAGTCTGATTGTCCTCCAGGCTGCTGTTTTCTGATGCAGCTGTAACCAAGCCTACAATCCAGGTCTGCATTAGTCAGGTTTCCATGCACCAATCCCGTAGCCTGGAACATCTCCGCCAGCTGGCTCCTTGTCAGCTTTCCATACTCTTCTGCTGACATGCTGCCTGCTCTCCCTGACTAACACTAAGCTAACAAAATAAATAAAACAATTGTGATCTGAACTCTGAGTATACACTGCGTGGCTGTTTTAGAGTACAAAACACTTTCTCAGAGATCACTGTACATAAGCTACAGGAATTTGCTCTACCCACACCACTACAAGCCAATTAGTATGTGAAGTAGATCCCACCACTGCCAAATGATTGTGATAACCATGCCCTGGCCCAGCAACCAAGGAGCCTCAGTCCTCACCACTTACACCAGGGAGGTCATCTCCTAGAAGAGGAAAGGATAACTAATACATACAGTAAAGTACAATTTCCCTTAAGTGCACACAGAGAACAGAGTCAGTCTGGGGCTGGTTGCTCCCTTGCACACCAGGTCCACAATAAAACTCCCCACTGGCGCAGCTATAGGGTCCAAGTCTCAGCCAAACTGGGCAAGCTAAAACCTCCAGTACCCTCTCTGTCCAACCAGTGCTTCATGTCCCTGCCAAGTAGCTGACAAAACACACACACACTTTGAGATAAGTATTTATACAACTTCACAGACACTCCTGGGAAAGGCTGACACAGATTCTCCAACTGTGCCCCTTTAGCCAGACTATACGGTAGTAATTACTGCCACCACTCAGTTAATAATAACAGCTACTAAAAGGCCCTTAAAAGGGTTTACAAATTTTAATGTGCATTATTAATATCCAATGGTAGTATGACTAACAGTCAAGGCTTACTTTAGAGTGGCCTTTTACAATAACCTCTATAAATATACAATGAACTCTAGAGCTTATCTCTACACAAATCAGCCACAGGTAGAAGGTTTTAAAAATATTTAATAATAAATAATTACACCACAGAGATATCTAAGCATTCAGAGATCACACAGAAACTTAAAATAATACAGTAGGGCAGGTCTGATTTCAAAGAAAAATACCTAATTAATCTTTACTAACTTTAACTATTCCTACAAGAAATCACAGTGCTAAAACTTACATATGAGCACAAGGCAGAGTGCTGATAAGTTAGATGTCCAAAGTCAAAATGCTCTACAGTCTCTTGTGAAAAATAGTATTTAAACATTACTAACAAACATGTCTCTAAGTCCCTTCCAAAATTACATCATTTTTGACACGTTTTCTCAGTATTCATATTGCAGCATCTTAACACCTGGTCTGAGTTCTCAGGCCACAAACTGTATTATTTAGCAATCTAACACCTCCTCAGAAACTTACAACAATACAAGACATTTCATCTGTATATGCTAGAGGAAACCAGAGCAATAAAGAACCTTCCACATCTAAATTCTAGTTATAAACTTTAGCCTTAAAACAATGGGCATGAAATCTTCATCCAGCTGCCCTGGAGCTGAATTCTAACATGAAAGGGTACAACATGCTTCACTGAGCCAGTAGAGTGCAATGTTGTCACATATTTTGCAGTCCCACATTTCACAGTATTCGTTACACTCTAGAAACATGCCTGTATTTTACATTTATTTACAAATCCTAGAATTATATATCAAATTCTATTTGACTTGGCTGGCAGCCTTCGCCCATCTCTTCCCAATTGTCATAAGATATACCACAATCAACAATATCCAACCAAGAAAATGTCAAGCCAGGAGGTATTAAATCAGGAGGTATTAAATCCTCCCTCCCCTCCCCCCGTCTAGGAACTGTGGTAGTTCCCTCGTCCCGAATAGGGGTAATTGTTCCTGTAACTCGGCCCCTCTGGTTGGACCGAATTATTGGCATTTGCCATCCATTTGTTCTGGATGCACTCCGATCTCCTTAGGGGAGGGTACTCTTCCTCCTCTAAAAAAGAGTCATTCAAGCCATTAGCATCTTGCTCATGTTCACCAAAATCAGCCCCATCAATGTGGAATTGCCTACCAGGGTACCACTCCTGTGAATGGGGAGAGGGTGGGTAGGCATTGTCTGCTCTATATTCATCCACATCCCTTAAGATCTTTTTAGCTTTCCTTTTCTTTACTTCCATTTTTTCCTCTATGGTACGAAAAATGTGGGTGTAATCGAACTGGTTAACAGGAAGTTATATGTCTTGTGTTATTTTCCTGTCCAAATCCTTTGTTTCATGACACAAACTATCAAACTGCAGATCATTGTATTTAATGACCGTTTCCATATATTCTGCACCAAAATGGTCAAACAGTTTAAATAAATCCCTATGAAAGGGAGAGTTAGTAACAAGGCCAGTCAGATAATGTCACATCCTTAAGCCTTTAGGGACAATTTTTTTTGTTCATACATTCCCTAAAGTAACAGTTATCTATTTGCAAGTGCTTAATCTTGAATAACATCCTGTCCAACCCATTTAAACTATTAGAAATGGACTGATTAGGTGTAACATTACTGTTGAAAGAATTAAGACACTTGCCACTGTTGAGCCAGTCAGTTAAAGAAATGTCTTTGTGGATATTTACACGTGTATTAACACAAGAATCTTTACTAGAACAAGCATTTGCTCCATTTAAGCCACTGACCTGATTTGCTTTAACCATAGGATGAAAAAAAATGTTGCTTTATAGGATGTACATATATATATATATATATATATATATATATATATATATATATATATATAATGTATATATATACATACACACATATATATATTTTTATGGTCTGATTATTCATAATTGCTGACTTTTAAAATGCATGAGTTGTGGTTATGTTCTTTATCTGTCTTTCAGGGGGGAAGTGATGTTACACAACTTATGTATTTTACTGATGTCTTTTTGCTTCCATCTGATGAAGTTCTATGTTAATGTGTACTTTTGGGGATGAAAGCACTTATGGTGGCTTAATCCTCACTTGGTGGAGTTTTTGTTTGCTTTCCGTGTGACTTGGATTATCTGCAATAAATATTTTTGGAGAGGAATCTGTTTGCTGAGTGTTTTCTTGGATTTTGTGGTTTTTGGACTTTTTTGTTTCATTTCTTGGTTGCTGACATGCTCAAAATTATGGATGCCTTGAGTATTGGGACTGAACAGTCATTTGTGTCGAATTTAACAGAAGGCAGAAACACTAATGATATTTCACTTCTTGTCAGTTCTGGCTCTTCATAGGTTAGTACTAGGCTAACTGCCCTTTTGGGCCTTCTGAAGCCTAGCGAGTTACCCCATGTCAGAATCAAACCCTGCACCTTGTGTCTTTAAGGTAAACATCTTAACCATTATGTCATCCTCCCACCCCCTTCTGGGTCCCATTGTGACTTAACAGTTTTGATTACTGCAAACTGGGCGCCATAGTTGAAAACACGTCAGACACAGATATCCTTCAGAAGGGTCTCATAGAAACAGATAACTGGTGCCAAAGCCATGGCCTAAAGTTAAACGCTAAAAAATGCATAGTCATACCCTTTGGGAAAAACAAGGTTACCCCTAGCTACCATATAGGTGGCAATCCACTAAGCACAGAAGAGGTTATCAGGGATCTGGGAACACAGGTTGATAGAAACCTCTCATTTGACACCCACGTGGTCAAAGTTGTTAGGAAGACCTTTTACATTGCCCACCTGATCATGAAGGGTTTCACGTCTAGGTCAAGAGAGGTCATCATTCCCCTGTACTCATCACTCATCAGACCGATGATTGAGTACAACACCCCATTTGGAATGTATCTGTCCCGACACCTACAGCAATTGGAAAGACCCCAAAAGTTCCTCACCAAAAGGATAAAGGGTCTCAAAAATATGTCCTATGCTGCCCGACTGAAGGAGCTCCAGCTCTACTCAGTCGCTTACCGCCTGCTCAGAGGTGACCTGTGCCTGACATATAAGGCCATGTCCAACCCGGAATTAATGAACATGCTTCACCTCAAAAAAATCTAAATCCATCAGATCCACAAGAGCACGAGACTTAAACCTTGACACGGTCATAAATAGGACATGCTGGAGGGACAGATTCATCACCCAGAGACTCCCTATGCTGTGGAACAAAATCCCGATACATGTGAGGCAGAGCACCTCGCTGGCCTTGTTCAAGAGAAATCTTGACCAATGGATGGGAGATCGCAGGTATGCCCCAGGGATTACACCAGTGTCACTGCTTGACAGAGGCACAGCAAAATAATGGGCATAATATCCTTCAATAGAAAGGGGTGGCGTAAGCCACAAAAACTCTGGGCTAGGCTTATAAATGCCCTAGGGCAGATAGCCTAGTATAAACCTATGAACCTATGAATTAATGGCTCGAATGGAGCGTATTGAACAACTTTCACTTTTACAGCTTTCACAACTATTGTTGCATCCTAGTCTTACAAGCTTACTTTCATCTGCCTTAGATTATATGGGCACTAATTCGAGGGGAGCTTTGAACGCTTGTCAACATAGTAAAAGCATTCACCCTATAGTTAAAGCAAATCAGGTCAGTGACTTAAATGGAGCAAATGCTTGTTCTAGTAAAGATTCTTGTGTTAATACACGTGTAAATATCCACAAAGACATTTCTTTAACTAACTGGTTCAACAGTGGCAAGTGTCTTGATTCTTTCAACAGTAATGTTACACCTAATTAGTCCATTTCTAACGGTATAAATGAGTTGGACAGGGTGTTATTCAAGATTAAGCACTTACAAATGGATAACTGTTACTTCAGGGAATGTATAAACAAAAAAATTGTCCCTAAAGGCTAAATGATGTGGTGCTATCCAACCGGCCTTGTTGCTAACTCTCCCTTTCATAGAGATTTAATTAAACTGTTTGACCGTTTTGGTACAGAATACATGGAAACGGTCATTAAATACAATGATATGCAGCTTGATAGCGTGTGTCATGAAACAAAGTATTTGGACAGGAAAATAACACAAGACATATAATTTCCTGTTAACCAGTTTGATTACACCCGCATTTTTCATACCATAGAGGAAAAAATGGAGGTAATAAAGAAAAGGAAAACTAAAAAGATCTTAAGGGATGTGGATGAATATGGAGCAGACAATGCCTACCCACCCCCTCCCCATTCACAGGAATGGTACCCCAGTAAACAATTCCACATTGATGGGGTTGATTTTTGTTGAACATGAGCAAGATGCTAATGGTTTGAATTACTCTTTTTTAGAGGAGGAACAGTACCCTCAACTATGGAGATCAGAGTGCATCCAGAACAGACGGATGGCCAATGCCAACAATTCGGTCCAACCACAGGGGCCGAGTTACAGAACCATTACCCCCATCCAGGATAAGGGAATTACAAGAGGTCCTGGAGGGGGGGGGTATTTAATACCTCTTGATTTAATACCTCCTGGCTTGAAATTTTCTGGGTCTGATATTGTTGATTGTGGCATATCTTCTACCACTGTAACCATGTTTAATGCTTTCCATTTGCCCCCCCCCATGTCAGTGAGTGTCAGTAGCATACAGGATTTTAAAGTTTATAATTTTACCAAATTGCAGTTAGATGTGCACCTGTGTGATCTATTGGTGAAAGGTTTTTCTTTTATACCTTCTAAATCGATCAGTGTAGTTGATAGTATCATGGACCTCAAACAATATGTGAGAAAACTGAATTTGCATCTACTCTTTCAGGGAGTTGAGAAGGTTATCCCACCAGTAAAAGTATCTAGTACTTATAATCCCCCTCTACACACCTTGTTGGACATTTTTGAAAATGTTTGTGAAATTGACATCAGAGTGTACTGCACCCAGAAAAGTGGTTTGACCTCTACGATTAAGAATAATTTAAGTGAGGAAGAAGGTTTTGAGTTATCACTATTTGCTAATAACATATGCATAAGGGTTATGAGACCCGACAAGGGGGGCAGTGTTGTATTAATGCATCAGAGTGACTATATTAGGAAAATGTATAGAATCATTGACACCCCTACATATATAGAAAGCTCCTTAAATGAGTTGAATGGGCCTTACAGAAAAATTAGGGGGAACTTGGAAGACCTAGTTATAGAAAGACTTATTTCTATAGACAAATTACACTTTTTGTCTACTGATTTTCCGGTTACACCAGTCATCTTTTATGATTTCCAAGATGCATAAGAATTTATGCCAGCCCCCTATGTGCTCCATTATGGATGCGAGGCCTTCCATTAAACACCCTATAGAAAGGTTCCTAGATATTGAACTGAAAGAGTTTCTTAAAAGGGTACTCTTACTGTGTAAAGATTCCTTAATTTTTTGAGGAAGATAAACAAAACCAAGTTTGATACATCAAGATGATTGATTACAATTGATGTGAAGGATCTTTACAGTGTAATTCCACATGACATAGGTACAGAATGTTATTTTTTATTATCTTTTTTCAGTTGTTCTACCATATGATAGGTATATAATGTTGGTACATTTATTGGACTTGGCGCTGCATAACAACTTTGTTCTATTTGATAAGAAATACAATCTATAAGTTCAAGGGGTGGCCATGTGTGTGGCAAGTGGCAATATGTTATGTTAGAATGGGAAAGGAGGTTTTTGACACAGTCTACCTTCTTCCAACACTGCCACATGTACACCCATTTCCTTGACGATATTTTTATTTTATGGAAGGGGCCCAAGGACCTAATCCATCCATTTTTGGATTACATAAATGCTACCACCTCCTTTTTACAGTTTATGCACACCACTGAAGAGACTAGTATAGCATAATTGGATGTTTTGCTGAAAAAAGACTATGTACTTAATAGATTTGTGGCTGTAATACACTGAAAGGAGACCTATTCTAACAGTTTTCTCCACTTCAGGAGCTGCCACCCCTTTTCTCAAAAACAAGGGGTGGTAATGGCCAATTCTTTAGAGCAGCCAGAATGGTGAGCCTGTGGGATGACCTCTTAATAGAATGTAATAACTTAAAACGCATGTTTTGTAAGAGGGGTTACCCCAGGGAACTCACCGAAAATATCATTGGTGAAATGGTTGAAAAAGGAAGGAATGGCCACTTTCGGCCAATCTTAGACCCACAGACCAGTACTTCTCCATCAAACCTTGATACTCTAACACCACATCAGGGTGCTATACGTGGGGTCCATATTGCCACATCCACAGAAGCTATTTGTAATTTTAACATGGCCTTTAATCAGGGTTCTTCAAAAGTGTGTTTTCCTACTACCTTTGCTTATGACTCTAAAAATGTCCTTAACATTTTTGACTAAAAACCAGGAACATCTAATGAGTGATAGTGCCATTAGGGGTTCCATTGGTGCTAAACCTATTTGTGTGTATGAGACGGGTCGAAATCTAAAGAATATATTGGAGTGTAATGTGAATAGTACAGGATTTGGTTTCACTCATAAATGTGGGAGATGCAAATTTTGTTCCTTTATTTTTGAGAATAATGAAGTTAAAATCAATAATATTAAACTAAGGTTGCAATTTAAGGGCTCATTTGATACTGAGGGGGTTGTGTATGGTGCAATATGTGATACATGCCCTTGTTTCTATATAGGAAAAAAACAAATGAAAACTTAAAGTCAGATTAAGTGAACATGTAAGGAACATCAGGGACAAGTTTGAATTCAAAGCCCTTGCTAGGCTTACTACACAACACCCAGACCACACATTTAAATTCTTTATTTTGGATATAATACCTTGTTCAGAAAGTGTGTGTGGGGGGGGGGGGGGGGGCTGGCAGTACTTACTAGAAAAAGAAGAGCTAGTGTGGCAGCTGTGTTTGAATGCTACATGCTGGTCAGGTCTTGATGCCAGTGTTTCTATTTCTAGTTTTCTAAAACTAAAAGCACTGCATAGATGATTAACATAGGTTTTCTATTTTGGTTTTCCCTATTGGGTTTGCTGGTTGTATTTGAGCAAAGGCAAGGCACAGAGCTGTTTAAGTTGTTTTAAATGGTAGTGCTATACATGTTGCTTGTAGGATGTATTTTTTATTAACTTTTTATTCTCTATTTTTACTTTCTATTATACATTTTTTAACATATATTTAAAAAAAATGTTGCTTTATAGGATGTGTGTGTATATATATATATATATATATATATATATATATATATATATATATACATATACATACACACACACACACACACACACACACACACACACACACACACACACACACATATTTTTTATTGTCTGATTATTCATAATTGCTGACTTTTAAAATGCATGAGTTGTGGTTATTTTCTTTATCTGTCTTTCAGGGGGGAAGTGATGTCACATAACAAATGCATTTAAAGGATATGATGTCATTTTGCTGCCATCTGATGAAGTTCCATGTTAATGTGCTCTTTTGAGGATGACAGCGCTTATGGTGGCTTAATCCTCACTTGGTGGAGTTTTTTTTGCATTCCATGTGATCTGGATTATCTGCAATAAATATTTTAAGTAAACAATACTTACCTTTCTTAAATAATGTCATTGTATCATGTCTCCATGCTGCCCTTCCACAGTTTTCTGGTATTCTGGGCAATTTCTGATGTACTGCACATGTTCCCACACTTACGCAGTACATCACTGCTGTGCAGTGGTAGCGACAGTGATAGGGGGATCTTGATTGCTTTTTTTAATGTACCTTGGTATGTTATACAAGGGGATAAACTTGTTTAGCATAGTGAGATATATTAAAAAAGCAACAGAGATATTCCTTTCTCTGTTGAGAGGAAGATCTCCATTGCATTTTTTATGATATCTTGCTATGTTATACAAGTTCTACAACTCATCACACATAGTGAGATTGGTTCAAAATACAGTGGAGATCTTCATTTCCCCATTGCTGTCTCTGCAGACTGGAAATACACACAGGTGATATACAAATGGAAATAGTCCAGGCATCTGGACCTTTTTCCATTTGCATACTCTCAGAGTTACAATGTGCACTCTGTTTGGGATGGCCATTTAGCATGCTCATTTCTGTATGTTAATGGCCAGTCATTGTATGATATAAAATGAAATATGTACATACACATTTATACTTTTACGTTTACCTTCCATGACATCTCCCTATGTGCTTTCATTACATTACATTCTTGTGTGACTATATTGTATGGGGCACATGTATTTATATGGGGAATTTACAGCTTTTCTACACTGACATCTCACTTTTGGAACTGCTACTCTACCCTGGTTGACAAAAAATAATTGCTACATAGTTTACGTTTACTACAATAATTTTAACACTAGTTTCACATGATAAAATAAATCATCTGCCTTGGGACTCGAACCATGCATACTTCCATGTAAAGCTGTAACTCTAACAACTACACTATAATGACGTGGATATTTTTCTTCTTAATTTTCATTTAACTCCTATGAGATGTTTAAGCTGTAATATACACACCCACTTAGCTACACTTAAACATCCCTTAGGGCATTATATACAAGGATATATTATTATTATTTTCTGTAGGTTATGGGGTGTGTATTATGGTGTTGTGACAACTACTTGGGATTGTGTTTGTGACATACTGCAATGATTGGGCTTTCAAGATTCTGTGCATGTTTCATGCTGATGCATGACATGTACAGTATGGGCTTTATGCATTTTGTGGGGCTGGGGCTGTGCTTGTGTACACTTGGGGGGTTTATCCCCTGTTATTGTGCATTTGCACACATTTCCTGCTTCTGCATACTGTGGAAGTGCTGTACGGTGCTTTAATAATACAGGGGGTGTGTCACAGAAGCTGTGACACACCCCCTGTATTGCTTTTCTACTGCCATTTATTTTCAGTGTCCATGGACACTGAAATACTGGCATAATATTACAGCTAAGCTCTAATATTATGCCAGTACAGCTTCGGAAGTACCATAAAGCACTTTTTGAGCACAGGGGCCATATTTAGTGTCCGTATACTGCAAGGACACATCCCCTGTGCTCGTACACAGAACCGTGTCCATTTTAGAGCACGGCAATGTGCCTTCATACATATGCATGACGTGCTGCCGTGCTGCACGAGAATGGTCCCTTTCATGCAGGAATACTCTATTCGTGTACAGAATTTGATGAATCCCGGGGACAAAGTAATGTTAGGTTAACAGGATTTGTGTGGATATGGCTGTTCTGCATGATTTAAAGTCTGACATTACGGTGTTATGTGGTTGACATAACTCTCATCACCTATAGGGCTATCATCAGACTGGCCAGAGTTTGGTGTCTTTCATTTGGTGTGTTACTCACAAATATTTTGTCTTTATATATTCAGTAGCATGCTCTGAGGATTGTAGTCAGTAAATGGTAACATCCATGTGTGTTTCTGACTTCATATCCCTCAGGGGAGATATGTTACAACAAAGTCTGTTACACCAGCCCTTTTCTCAGTTTATAACAGCAATATGTCACTAATGCCCCTATGTTTGTGCCTCTGTCCCCCAAGTCTATCACCCTTTCTCCATATGTCATGCAGTAAGAGGTGGATATATACAGTATATCATTATGTATTGACTTTATTTCTGATATCAACCCAGTGATATACTAGACTGTCAGACATGTTATGTATAGGAAGCCTTATAGTTGAGTACCAACCTGGGCATTCTTTTGGAGTCTGAACAGTAGTGAGGTCTGTGTACTTATGGTGATTGTTGACAGAGTGTCAGTATTGTTTAGCAGTGTATTGTGAATATGTTATTTGGCCTGTGTACAGAGTGGGGTTGATGTCAGTTTTCTTGATCCTGTTCTATCTGACATTGCATGCTGCTCCAGTTTCTGGTACCCTATCCTTCTTTTTTCCTATATATGTTTAGAGGGCTAGACTGAGGCATGTCCCATACCACAGTCAGGCATCAGACTACGCTGTGAATTGGGCCACTATATGTAGGTGTAGTGTGTACCTGGCAAATATTAGGATGGTTTTGTTCACACAGTCCATATACTGTACTATGAATTTGGCTTACCAGTATGCCACTGTGACTGTGGTGTGATTGGTTGTGGGTATGCACTTTCACACTGGTGTCTGTTACTCTGTGTTGTTACATTCCTGTAGTGCCATCTATATCTGCAATTACATGTGTGCCCCCCATAGCAAAACTTGTGGGTTGCTGTTGTGTCAGTCTGCCTGTAGGTTACATAGTGCTTGGTGACATCCCTGACAGCTGAGTGTACTTGCAGTAGTGTGATGTTATGTCCAGATATTTGTCAGATGTACTGTTGTCTGGGTGCTATAGGTGTTGTGTATTTCTGATAAATCAATGGTGTGAGGTGTAGATGTACGTCACTAACTAGTGGGAAGTAAGTGGGCATGAGAATTGTGCTGTTTCAGTTCTGATATGTTAGAACAGACAAGGAGGGTGTGACTGCATCAACTGTGTCAGCTTATCTACTTCAGTATTTGTAATATATCCCCATTTTCATGGCTTTAAACCCCCCCCTTTGTCAGGCTTGGTCCTGCTTTATTGCACTAAGGGGTTGTGTGTATACCTCTCGACTGACCAGATTGTTTCAGACTGTCCAGGTTTATAGCTCATATTTGTGGTCTACTCCACAGGCTCATTATTGTGGTTTGTGTGGTACTGCACTGTAGTGATGTTAGGATGTCTGTCAGTAAGGGATGATGTACATTTAAATGTCATAACTGCCTTCCCTCGTGACATGTATGCTCACACAATGCCTGTTACTGTAGCAACAGTCTACATTTATAAATGCAATACTTACATATTATGTCCCCCTGCACTGAGAGGTGGAGATGTATGGTGCTGAGGTATGACTCCACTACATGTGTGTGCATGTGTGTTTCGGTTTTGTGAAATTTCAGACATGTATAGTAGACCAATATATATATATATATATATATATATATATATATATATATATAGATAGATAGATAGATATACACATATGTATATCTAGAATCCTTTTTATATGTATATATGTGTGTTATTCACCTTCCCATATTTATCTCACCATAGTTATCCTATATGTGTATAATTAGAAATAAATAAATAGGGGGCGTGGCCAAGGATGAACACAGGATAGCAGCAGATTTCTTCAGCTCCACCAATTTCATTACACTGACAGGAATTAATTACTTAAAAAATTAATTTTTGAAGTAATTTTCTTTCTAAATATGTTTGTTTTATATAGTTCTTGAACTATATCTAAAAAAGAAAGGAAATGTTAACAATATTCCTGTCAGAAATCACTTTGGAAATTTTCCTGTCAGTTTATCAGTCTGAAATGAGTTCCAGTAAGACAAATTCTCAAGACTCCAGCATCAAGAAAGAACTTCAGTCTCTGATAACTATAATCCAGCAACTTACTGCTAAGATGGATAAAATGGATACTAAAATAGATACCTTCATAGAAAAAACTACAAAACAAATAGACTTGTTACATATAGACCTGCAACAACAGAAGATCCAGATGACAGGCATAGAAGAAGCTGTGAATGACATGGAAAATAGAATCCAAGAAGAGGAAATCAACATTGAGTTTCTGCTGAAACAAAATACACATTTACAAACAAAGCTGGATGACCTGGAAAATAGATCTAGGCGCAATAACATTAGGATTTTTGGACTGCCAGAAAATATTGAAGGTAACAATATTACTTCTTTTTTAACAACATGGCTCCCTAAAACTTTAGACTTACCAGAAGCATTCTCTTTTGGTATCGAAAGAGCACATAGATCTATAGCTAATACTAACTCTAACAAAAACTATCCTAGATCAGTTATAGTCAGATTTCTATCATCTTTTGATAAAGAGATTGTTCTTAAATCTGCTTGGGCTTAAGCTCCTGTTAAGATTAATGAGACAACTGTGCATTTTGACAATGACTATTCTTCCTTGGTAATAGCTAAAAGAAAAGTTTTTCTGCCACTAATAATTGAGCTTAAAAAAGCACAGTTTAAAACATACCTTCTGTTTCCTGCCAAGCTAAAAATCTTCCTTCCTGATGGTCCTAAAATTTTTGATGACTTAGACTCTGCTTTACTGTTTATCAAAAAAAAATAAGATTTTGGATAAAATAGAGGAAATGGAATGGGCTAGTCCTTCATTAAAGAGACTGGCAACTGAAACTTCGTGGAAGACTTCAGAGAGGAAGAAGAGACTAAAAAACAAATGATTTGTTCTATGTTTTTTTTTTCTTTTTTTTCTCTCATCATTTTACTTCATTATTAATCTTTTTAAATATAGTTCCTGCATTTCCAGAAAGCCACAAATATTCTGAAAAAGATTTAACCAAAGTTATTCTATGTGTGCAAAGAAATGTTTTGTTTCATAACCAGTCAAAATATCTGAGGAACTAATAACAAGCTATTATTCAATTTGTTTCTCTTTCTGAAAAAGAAAAGTAAGGTCAGTAATTTGATACATTTTTTTTCTCTTTTTTTTCTCCTTTTCTTCTTTTCTTTGTTTAAACAATGACATTCTATTTAGATTATGTAGTGGGTAAAGGGTGGGGGAGGGCAGGGAGAGAAGAGTAATGAAAATATGATTAATAGAATAATAACATATTTATTCCTTGTAAAAAGTTTATACATTCTTCAAATGCTATTCCTAATTATACTATCTTGATTATACTGCTTATGCTTGTTTGTAAATAATCTGTCATGCTTTAACTAATAATAATTAGAACTAAATAATAGTAAATAATATGTTTTATTTTTAACTCTATTCATATAAACAGTAAGTAATATTCCATTGTATATACTTCTTATAGCTTTCTCTTACATTTTTTTTATTTCTGCCTTACACTCTTTTATTTTCTACTCTCTTTTATTTTCTTTATTCTTTCTCTTTATTTTTTTTCATATTAATATATAGAAATGCTTTTGATCATATAGACACAGTAAATAATAAGATTTGCATAAAAATTGAGTTGGGACAAAAATATTGAGTTTTATTACTTATTAATAACTTTGGGCTTAATTTCACTTACATAGAGGCTGTAATAACCTGTAAAATACATTGCGAAGGTTTTGGCATGTTTAGATGCATTTACACTGCTAAATGAATGTTTGTCACTAGTTTTTAACAAGTTTCCCGCCAAAATGTTAAGTGAGACAATCTGGGATGTGGGCTACCTCATGAACAGTGTCCTCGAGTTGTTTTAAAAGCTTCAACTCTCAGAATTCTCACAGAGAAGCTGAAAGCAGTCAATCTGACCTTTGACCCAGATATCACACTGACACATTGCAGATTCAGGAAGAACACTCTACCAGGAAGTAGAACTGATGCAAATGCGACTATGTGAAGGAAAATGAACTCTTTAACATCTAAATGTGAGTTATTTTATATAATTACTTAAATATCTATGTTATAATTCATAAAATATGTCAGTTATAATGATTTTAAATGATGCAGTTTCTTGTAGTAAGTAAATGTCTTATTTTAGAAGGCATAGAAAATGAAACATTTATTCAAGTGTTTTTGAAAATCTACTTGACTGCAGCATACTAATCTTTGTTAAAAACGTATGTTCCAAACATATACATTACTATAACTCATTTAATTCATCTGATTGACAAGCATAAATAACTTTATAACTCTATTCTGGAAGAAATTGTCATGTGATATATTTTAAAGCAGTAGTATAGACATACAAAATACAGATGGCTTTTTTTACAATAATGCAAGTGTTTCTGAGAATTTGCATAACTATGCAGTATGATTTATAACAATTTCTATAAATATAATATTGTATTCTATTGACAATAATGAGTATGAGTAAAATGCTCATATACAAGCAATTCAAGGTTTTTTTTTGGAAGCTGTTGACTGCATTTACATGACAGAAAATAGATGCATCTTAATATATGTAATGTCTGAACCATATTAGCCAAAGTTTTTGATTTAAATGAATGTTAGAACTTATTTTTACATACTTTGAATAAATTAATATGTAAATATGCCTTCCTTTTTTTTTTTTTTTTTTCTCTCTCTCTTTCTTTCACTCTCTCCCCTCTTTCATGTCTTTTATTTCTCTCTCTCCTCTTGGTTCCTAATATCAAGATTATTTGAATGCTATTTGAATACAAGTGTATTATATTACATAGACGTATATAGTAGTATGAATAGTTTTTTAAAAAAAAAGTTTATTTTAGTTTATATGATGCTGTTTTACCAAATGTGTAGTCTTGTCTTGCTAGATAATTGAATTGAAAGCTGTTAATTTAAGTTAAATATAACCAGTATTAAATTGATAAGGTGGTAGCTGAGGTACTGCTGCTTAGGGTAGGGGGTTAACTTGAGTGGTAAATACTACTCTAAGTTGGAGTTTTTAACTCCAGGCTGGATGCAAGGTTTAATCCTTACATTATGTTCACTTGTTCATTGTTATATGTATATAGTTTTGAAATCCACAATATATTTTGTACACTCATTGTCACTACAAACAAAATTGAATCCTATACAAAATCCCATAAAAGATTCAATAAATACAGCTATATTTAAAGGTACACCTAAAGGAGGAGATGTAACATTACTTATGTTGTTATTTGTTATTTTGATCATAAGATTCCTAAGTTTTAAAAATGCCAAATGACATCTTTAAAAGGAATTTCTTTAAACATTAATGGATTGAATAATCCGTGTAAAAGGGCAAGCCTAATAAGATACATTAATTTACATAAGGCCAACTTAGTCTTCCTGCAAGAAACCCATCTCTTGAGAAAAGATATTGATAAACTAGCCACAAACAAATATACAGTATTGGTTAGTTCAGAGCACACTCAGAAAAAAAGAGGAGTGGCTATTTTATGGGATAAAAGTATGCCCATTCCTAAAACCATTAAGTCTTATCAGGATGACAAAGGAATGTTTTGTATGGTTACAATACAAATTAATGGGAAGACTTACACTTTAATTAATGTATATTGGATACCTGGAATTGGTATTAATACAGTGAAACATCATCTTGATAAGATCATTTCATTCTCTATAGGAGATATTATTTTAGCTGGTGACTTTAATTGTATACTACATGAAAGTGATACTACCACTATAGGAAAAAGAAGAATTACATCTAATGCAAAACATTTATATGATTTTGCTAATTCTTATCATTTGAATGATATTAATAATCAGATAGATTCAAAATCATTACCATACACCTTTTTTTCTAACAGATACAGAACTTATTCAAAAATAGATAGGGTCTTTATTTCTAACCAGATGGTAACAGATTTAATTAATTCCAAAATCATGTCATGTCCTATATCTGATCATAATTCAATTATTTTTGAATTCATGATAAAAAATACTCATAATGTTCAGATCAAAAGGATACCAGCATACTTAACTCAACTAAAAGACTATAAAGAATATAAACTTTCAGAAGTAAAACATTTTTTAGACATAAATAATACTCCTGAAGTCTCCATTGTCTATGTTTGGGATGCCTTAAAATCATATCTATATGGACAAAGTATCAGATGGTATAATAATAAAAGGAAATTTTGGGATAAGGAATTGTTAGATATTCAAAGTAAATTAGACTCTTATAAACATAATAATAAAGAAAATATTATGGACAAGAAAGTTATTGAAGAAATAAACAAACTAAATGAGAAATACAAAGAAATTTTAACTCATAAAGTTAAAATAACTTTAGAGAAATACAAGTTTTTGTCTTATTCAATAAGCCCCAAATACTTACATAGACTTAAAAATAAAACAAAAAGGTTGAATAAACAAAACCATATCAAAGAAATCTTTTCTCTAAGGAAAAGAAGAATGTTTCTAGTATACCAGAAATACTAGATGAATTTAGAAATCACTTTCACAAAATTAACCATAATAACATTAACATGGAACCTAAAGATAAAATAAAGGAGTTTATAACCACAAACATGAATAAAAAGCTTAATAAACAACAGATTAAACTATTGGACAAAAGTATTTCATATACAGAGGTTATTACACAAATAAATAAGCTTAAATCAAACAAAGCACCGGGTAATGATGGTATTATACCAGAGATATATAAAATCCTTTCTAAAAGTACATATTCATTAATACATAAGGTTTTATTTTGGCCCAAACTGAGTTAATAACCCCCATCTTGGCAATATACATTTATTTCGCCAATTTTAAAACCTAATAAAGATCCAACTAGATGTACTTCATATCGCCCATCTCATTACTTAATGTTGATTATAAAATGTTTATGAGTATTTTTGCTGATAGATTGAAGACAATCATCCCGGCATTATAGATATAGATCAGACAGGCTTCATTGTAAATAGAAATACTTTTGATAATATAAGAAGAACTTTAACATTAATTGATTTTGCAAATAGGAAAAAGAAAGATTTAACACTTATTAGTCTTGATATAAGTTTAGCATTTGATTCAGTAAGTTGGGACTATCTGTTTACCTTACTGAAGTGCACAAACTTCTCAGATGCATTTGTAAATCTAATGGAGCATTTATACAAAGGAACATTGGCTTATATTAAGGTAGGAACATATGTTTCACAAAAAATACCCATTTTTAAAGGTACAAAACAAGGATGTCCACTTTCTCCACTATTATTCACTTTAGTAATGGAGCCTTGGGCTAATTTGATCAGAAACAGTACTGACATAGAGGGTTTTGAAATAGATGAAAATACAACATCCAAAATTCAACTTTTTGCAGATGATGTTCTAATTACATCAGCAGGATCTAATTCTTCTATGCAGTCTCTGTTTGATAAAATGATGAATTTTAAAAGTATTTCTGGTTTAATATTCAATGAAGAAAAAACTAAAATACTACCTATATATACACGAAAAAATATTCTCATTAGTGATTTTACTAAATATGTACCCAATTCAGGTCAGATATCTTATTTAGGTATAATACTATCTAAAGATATTAAATCTATTATATATAATAATTATAATACCTGTTTTCTTAATATACAAAACCTTTTTGATACCTGTAATAATATGTTTTTTACTATGGAGGAGAGACTTACAATTATTAAAATGATAATATTCCCCAAGATTTTATACTTAATACAATCAATAATACTTACACCTACAAAAATAATTATCAAGAAACTGAATACACTAATGTTAAATTTCCTATGGACACCTAATAGACCTAGGATTGCATTAAAGAAACATACTAATAGCTGGTCTCAAGGGGGTATTTCTTTTCCAGACTTTAATTTATATACTATCTCTTCTATTGTAAAAGTTATTACTTTATTAATAGATCAGTCATATGTTGCAAAATGGAAAGATTATTGGGAGCTAATTAGTATGCACTTCATGAAAATCTCCTTAACACATAAAAATATGATTGTAAATAACTCCATGTTATGGTTACTAAAGGAATTTTGTACTTCACCTATTACACCTAAACATATGGTCTGTTACCCATTAAATATTATTATTAGCTATCATAACTTTATATTCATGCACCCTAAGTATAGGGAATGGAATTTTATTATATTCCCTATAATGTATACTCAGGGTATGCTTTTGTCATCTACTTCTGAAGGAACTCATTTAGCTATAGATAATGATCTAAAGTACTGGTGTCAGTTGATATCTGATAATAAAGTTAAAAATCTAGATTTCTTAAAACAAGAATTTGATCTAAGAGAAACTTGCTGGTTAGAGGTTCAGACCTTTAGACAACATCTCATTAATAAAATAGATCTAATGTCTATAACAGTTAAAGAATCTATTCCAACACTGATTGATTACTTGATATTAAATTTACAACATAAAGTTTCTGATAAAGGTAAACTTTCATACATACATAAAATTATCAGACAATAAACTTTTTACAGTGTAGATTCATACTGGAATTATTTCACTTCTATTAATGGGGACCCACCAAATCAACAAGATAAACAATATATATTGGAATCTGCCTATAGAACTACGCCTTCCATTGTCTGGAGACTTTATACATGGAAATTTTTACATAGATCTTTTTATACACCTTTGATGATGAATAAAATAAATAATAAAAATAATCTATGTAAGAGATGTAATGTAGAAATTAATGCTGACTGGGCTCATATGTTTTATGACTGTATAAAATTGAAAGAATACTGGAAGTCAATTAATGAATTTTTGCAGGCTCTTTTTACAGATAATTTCATTATTTTTAAATCTCTTATATTATTCAACACACCTGTACCTCAAAGTGTTAAAAAGGTTAAGCTTCCCTTGTTATGGTCTATTCTAGCAGTGGCTAGGAAAATAATAACCAGAAATTGGATTTCAGATACACCTCCTTTGTTCAATGAATTTAAAAATGTTATGGATATAGTGTGCCATATGGAAATAAACACAATTAGGTCAAGAACAACTAGAAAAACATCTTATTAAATTGTATGGGATAATTTACAAAATTTGTTAAAAAAATCCTAATTTCAATAGCATGGTATTTTAGTTTAATTAATTGATCTGATTGTAGTGGATGTCTTTGTAAATACTTTAGTTGTTTTGTTGAATGTTATAATCATATCTATTTTTAATTACTTGTATAAAATTGTTATGATATTTCTCTTGTATGTTAAAACAATAAACCTGTTTTGAAAAAAAAAAAATAAATAAATAAATACATAAACCTGTTTTGAAAAAAATAAATAAATAAATAAATACATGACTGTTTCCACAGTGTTTGAATCAGAACAAGGTGGTAAACATTTCAAGTAGTAAATGCAGTTTTTTTCACTACTCTTCAGTACCTGTACTGAATGATATATTTGAAAAATCAACAGCTGCTTGTATATCTCAGGGGGTGTAGTGCTGCTTTGCTCTGATTATGGTGTACAGGGTCCTGTGTTTGAGATTTAGAAGGGCTGCTTTTTTGTTGCTGGCAAGAACAGTGGCTGATGCAGGCAGTGTGATTAAAGCAGTTGTAAGCAGTCTTCCACTGCTTCAGATCAGCATAATGATGCCGGACCTGCTCACCAGTCTGAGGGATACCAGTAGCACTGGTGAGGTCATGTGCAAGACAGTCCCAGGCCTCTGCTTTGTACGCTGAGCCCTGGTACTGGCTCTGCAGCAGTCTCACTTCATGGTTTTGCACAAGGAGTCTGAACATGACCCTGGACTCCTGGATACCCCAGCGTTGTTCCCGAAAGCGAACACCCACTCCAACTCCAGCCATGGTGTAGGCAGTGAGGAGCTACAACTGGTTATGGGCTGCATTCCCACCTATGAGGTTTAAATAGGGCTGATTTCCCACACTTTGCTGTGATTTGATGATTTTGAAAATGCTGAGCTAATCTAAGCTCTGGGCACACCTGCTTAGTTAGGGTGGGCACTGCTTAAGAGGTAGCTGCTAAGCAAAGCTTACCAGTGTGCAAGTCGACTTAGCTATAATAATTTCTGCTTAGCATTCATGTTTCAACAATGCTTAGGGTACCTCAGCTTAGCTGAGCATAACTTAGCATTGTTCAGCTTTCAGTTTTTGGATATCATGATGGTGGGTTTCATTCATCATTTAGAATAGCTTATGATATGTATGTGGACCTTCCATAGCATCCCCCATGTGCTTTTCTGACATTACATTTTGTGTGACTATGTCTATGGGACACTTGTCTTTCTATGGGGTTTCACTTCAGTACACTGACACCTCACATCTTGGCCTACTACACTACTCTGGTTGAGAAATATGTTACTTAATACATAAATAAAATTGTACTGATTTCACATACGAAATAGGAATGGCTTAGGTGGGTCTCAAACCATGAATGACTACATGCAAAGTGTACACTAGAACCACAACACAATTGCACTACTACTGAGGTTGGATGTCTATTGCTACTCAACTTCTTGTGCCATTTAAGCTGGGCTAACCATAGATAAGCAATGGGCACACCCACACAGCTATGCTTAAACTTCATTGCAGATGTGAAAAAAAAAGAATTTATTTGTTGGTGGCTGTGCTTTGCAGACATTGATGACATATAGCTTTTTACAGTATGTCCGGATTTTTGCCTTATATTCTTTGTCCACTTTTCATAAACTTGTGGCTTTCTGGCACATCATTAAAGACTGAAGTTTGAAAATAATGATAGACATTTGTGTTTTAGACTTCATACCCTTCAGAAAATTCATGCTAATGCAAAACCTGTTATTCTATCATCTTTCTAAGTTTGTAATAACAATATTTAAATGTTGTCCCCCATTTTTATGGCTTTGTCCAGATTCCTTACTCTAACGGGTTGAGAGGAAAACCTGTTATTCTATCATCTTTCTAAGTTTGTAATAACAATATTTAAAAGTTGTCCCCCATTTTTATGGCTTTGTCCAAATTTCTTACTCTAACAGGTTGAGAAGTGTGATGAGTGATCTCGCTCTTTTTAAATTACCGTATGGCAATTCTGGTGTGCAGGGGCCATGTGTACTGTGAGAGCACTGCTCACAGACACGTCCCCCTGCGCTCAAACGCATCCCCATGTATGTATTATAGCACAACAGCGTGCCTTCATGAATATGCATGGCGCACTGCCGTGCTGCACAGGAACAGTCCCTTCCATGCAGGAATAGGCTATTCCTGCATGGAAGTTTGCTGAATCCCGCGGTTTGTAAAAAGATGAGGTGGCTGTTCACATATGGAATGAAGATGACTAAAAATGTGCCTGAAACATAAAGCATATGATCAATTTTTAAAAAGTGTTTATACTTATGCCAACCTTTAAGCCATTCCTTGTATAAAGGTAATACAGTAAGTAGTGAACAGCTGCTATCTGTAACTCTTGCGTTGCAGACAGTCATTTCTAACCTCACATCCTTTATTATCCTCACTTTTCTAGTGATCACAATCACACAATTGTACTGTGACAGGGAAAATAGTGACAGCCTTATAGCATTGGTACATGGGTACAGTACAGAATAAACATATATTTCAGAAGCACAATGCTAAGCACATGTGCTTGACTACCCCTTTTAATTTTTTTTTTATTTACATGTTTGGGTAGCAGAGCTGCTTCTCAAGTCAATGTCTCATTGTAATGCTATAGGTGCAGTGTTCAAGTCTTGTTATGGTGTCATCTTCATGAAAGTAGGTGTCTTTATTGTAAACATTTTACTTGTTTAAACCCACAATAAGAAATCATTACACTGATTTATAAATAACCCTTTGTGACATGATCCTTTGCATAACCGTTTGTATTGTGCATCATTGATAGTTATCAATGCTCTTCACTAAATGTCAATTCCAGTCATATGGCAAATTTTAACTTAACATGATGAGCAAAGACTTAGCCATCAATAGCACAAATGAGACTGGCATAGGTACACATTTAGCATATTGGAGATTACTGAATGCAGAAAATTACAATTCTGTCATAATTGCCTGAATAGCTCCATGTGTAAAATACAACAGTATCATGCAGATGATTCCATATTTACTGTCAAAATTATGAATGTTATAAAATATCCCTGAGTTCATATCTGATGTGGGACTATATAATTTGACATGTAACTGAGATATAAACATTAACCATTATGAACTGGAGTCACTGTAGAGTCTATGTTTATATTAAACAACACACATGGCTAATTCTTAGTGCCATGTTCCTCACGTATATTGAACATTGAAAAAATAATGCATTTAAATTATATCCCCCTTCCTGTGCCTTCTGTCATGCAAATGAATTTCTCTAGGCTATATGTCACTGTGCACAGGGTGGTACATGCAAGATCTGATTTGAGCTCTAATTCCTTTCTATTTCTCCATAGATCTTTGAAGAGAAGGTATGACAAGTGATGATGTGGTTGGTGCTTCATTTAAGGTGTGGTGATGGTATCAGGAGCAATCAAAAAATTTTGTAACACTCCTTCTGAAACAGTTTATTAACGTGAAATAAATAAAAAACACAAACGTTTTCATCGATCAAATACGACTTCATCAGATAAAGTCCCAAGGTAAACTGCAGTTTAAATACTTCCCATACTACCATACAGGTTACAATTCAATTATTCAATAATGTAATTAATCAATGTATTTAAATAAATAAATTTAAAAGTATATAACATTTTTAAAAAACACAATAAATACTAGCCATAAAACCTATTGTGAAACTGGAATTACCATCCATTGCTAATAGTAATACTACATACATTACTGGTCTCTTTTATTCAAAATAAAATTACCAGTTATTTCACATATGTTAAATAACAATGTAAACCATTCACAGAAAGTAAATAGGATGTCCCTTAATTTCAAACATGTATTGTTAAAAATGTTAGAAAGGCTTGGTCTCGATGGAAAACAACTATAATTTAAATACGCCCTGCCTTGAGTTTGAGGTAAGGAGCAATTTAAATAAAATCAAGCCCTGGAAATTTATTGGACTCTAAAAGGATCTGCCAGTAGGTCTACCTATGGGCTAACCTAGCCTCCCAGGGTCCACCAGATATCTTTGGGGACAGTTTCCACTACAAAAAAAAAAACCTGGCTCCCTCGCACTCAGTAATATGCTTGTATAGTGCATTTTTAGTGTTGGATTTAGCTATGTCATATTGGTGTTCATATATGCGTCGTTTTAGTTGTCTTTCGGTTTTACCAATGTAAAACGCCTGGCATGACTGACATAGAGCCAGGTAGACTACTCCAGTGGACAAACAATTAGAATACCCTGAGGCTTTAATGTCCCTATTCCTACTTTCTAAATATACGTGGTGGTCCTGGGCTGTGTATTTACAGGATGAACAATGCCCACATTTGTACGTTCCTTTCTTTATACGGGAGGACTGTGTGGTCCGTTCGTGTTGTTCCAGAACATTGTTATTTAACATATGTGAAATAACTGGTAATTTTATTTTGACTGAAAGAGACCAGTAATGTATGTAGTATTACTATTAGCAATGGATGGTAATTCCAGTTTCACAATAGGTTTTATGGCTAGTATCTATTGTGTTTTTTAAAAATGTTATATACTTTTAAATTTATTTATTTAAATACATTGATTAATTACATTATTGAATAATTGAATTGTAACCTGTATGGTAGTATGGGAAGTATTTAAACTGCAGTTTACCTTGGGACTTTATCTGATGAAGTCGTATTTGATCGATGAAAACGTGTGTGTTTTTTATTTATTTCACGTTAATAAACTGTTTTTACAATCTACACAGCAGCACCTTATTGTGAGCTTTGCGAACCTTGTGGTGGTGTTTCCGGACTGGATTCAGCTGTCTTTGAACATTACGAGTCCTGGTATACAGCGTCTTTTGTTTCTTTGTGGTTCTAGTGATGGAAGCCAGTCCGGGCTCTTCCACCTTGAGCGACGGACAGAGTTCTAACTCTGCCAATTTACATAGGTCCGAAAGGGACAGCTTTGTGCAGCTCACGGGTCAACTTACAGCACTCATTAATCTTTTGACTCCGCTGGGACAAGGTATTCACAACATCATTGTTGAACAACCAAAATACTTAAAATTGGTACCAACCATAAAGTGTCTCCACCTGCAACATCCGAACCACTTGGTTCAGTCCGCTCTAATGCAACTAGAGCAAAGGATAACATCAACGGAACTGATTTTAACTGCACTCCTGCAGTTTTCCGTGAAACTGCTTCTCATTCCTTAATGGATCCACCCTTGTGTCCAACCGAGAGGAACACCCAGCCTACACCAACTTTTTTCGAATGGGTGCACACTAAGCCTAAGTTCCTATTTAGCGAGCAAGGAGGTTGTAATACAGGGGAAAGGCACAGTTACCAGGAATCTCAGCGCCTGCTTGAAAATGCTCTCTACAGGTACAAAACCTTAGAGCTGGACAACATGTATTTGACTGAATGTCTAAGCAAAGGTATTGTACCTAAAGGTTTGAGAGTGTACAAATACCCTAACCAGGTATGTCCTGGTAGTGAATTTCACAAGGATTTAATAATTGCCTTTGATCAATGTGGCCTGGAAATTGTTAAAGCCATCATAAAGAAAAACACTAAAGAAATTCTAAATTTACAGAATGATATTTCTAAATACAACCAATGTGTCACCGATGATTTACTGTTTGATGCAGATAAATACTATGATATTAGGAGGGGGGCTGACCAACATTGTGAAACTGTGCTCAACCGGAAGTATAAGAAACTAAGAAGGGATATTCAGGAATATCAGGAGGGTAGGCAGTATCCCAACCCCCCACACAATAGATGGCACACTGATGCTTATTCCACCGAACGTAAAGGCAATAGGAATCCCCCTGAACCCTTAGTTATGGAGGACAATGAGGCAGAGGTGTTTTCTGAAGAACCATTACAGGGTGGGGGTTATGAAGGAGATTTTTTACCTCGCAGGTCAGAACGCATACGCCAGCAGGGACACCCTTCTACAGAGAACTATCACCCTTTAGCCAAAACTCCACAGGAACAGAGGGGAGGGGGGCCAACACGAGCATGGAAGAAAACCAGGAGACAGGACTGGTAGAAGCAGGCCATCACATTGTAACCCGTATAGGGGAATATTCCATGCACACCAAGGACAACTACCATATTTATAATTACAGTGACTTTCCAGTCTCTGACGCTTGTTTCCAGCTTTTTACCAAGGGCTTTAAATTTGTCCCTAATAGACGTAGTAATTTAGTGCACACTATTTTGGATTTGAAACTGTTTATATGTAAACTTAATTTAGAGAACTTATTGGGAGCCATGTCTGGGACCCCTAGTTTGCACTTGAGAAAATCTAGTACATTCAACCCCCCACTCCACCCACAGCTCAAAAACCTGGAGCACAGACTTGAGGCACAATTCAGGAAAGAACTGGGCAAGGATAAATATGTAGCCAACCTAAATCAGGAAGAAAATACATTATTACAAGAGTTGAGTAGGGGCCAACATTTGAGAGTCATGGAACCCGACAAGGGCGGTGGAACCGTATTAATGGATCAAAACTTATATCAGGCCAAGATGTACAATATCCTACATGATTATGACAAATACACATCTGCTTCTATACATGAAATCAATTTGTCCTATCACAAGATTGACTTGGCCATTAAAGACCTGGTCGACCAGGATGTTATAGAAATGGATATTTTTACATACCTCAATAATTCTGATCCTAGGGTACCCACTATTTTTGGGGTGCCCAAGATACACAAAGATCCAAACGACCCGCCCTTGAGACCCATTGTAGCAGCTCAAGGGTCCAAGACACACAACATTTCAAAATTCTTAGATTGGAAACTTAAGGAATTGTGGGGGAGACAGGATTACATCCTCAAAGACTCTTGGGCCTTCCTACGTAACATCCAAACCCACTTATTTGAAAAAGAGGTCGTATTTTTAACCATCGATGTGGTTGACCTTTTTTCAGTTATTCCTAGTGACCTAGGGTTGGAGTGGGTAGAGGAGGCCCTATGGGAGTGTCCTGACATTACCCCCAATGTTGTCCATATAGTTACTGAATTACTAGGTCTGGTATTAAAAAACAACTTTGTTTTCTTTGCTGGAGAATATTTCAAGCAGACGTCTGGAGTTTCTATGGGGGCAAATTGTGCCCCCACTTATGCTGACATTGTCATGTATATATGGGAAAAGAAATTTGTAACTAATAGTTTATTTTCCACAAATTGGAACTATTATTGCAGGTTTTTGGACGACATATGCATTTCTTGGAATGGACCAGTGGAGGGTATTGATAATTTTATTGAGTACATTAATACAACTACGACTTTTTTAAAATTTACCCATCAAATAACTCACCACAGTGTCAATTATTTGGATGTGACCCTTATTAAAGAAGGCAAAGGTGTAAAATCTTGTATTTATAGAAAGCCCACCTTTTCTAATAGCTATATTCACTTTCAGAGTTCACATCCCCGATTTCAAAAAAGAGGAATTGTGAAGGGGCAGTTTGTTAGAATTTCCCGGATGACATCACTGGATCTGGATTTTAGAGTAGAATGTGACAAACTGAGATCCTTATTCCTAGAAAGGGGTTACCCTATTGGTTTAGTACAATCAGTTCAGGATGAAGTAATGGCTGCACGCAACACTAGATTCAGTCCTATCCTGGGTAAGGGAAATTGGGAGACTGATGGATCTTCCCGTAAGGATATTGGTGGGTTGTTTTCTAGTAATTTTGCCTTCATTACTGATTTTAGTACTAACGCCACACATATTAGAAAAATAGTGGAAAAAGAATGGCAATCGTTCCAGGAATTTACTGATTTAAGTTCATTCAAAGACAAAAGTCTGAAAACAATTTTTAGAAGAGGAGTTAACATGAAAAGGATTCTGGAACAACACGAACGGACCACACAGTCCTCCCGTATAAAGAAAGGAACGTACAAATGTGGGCATTGTTCATCCTGTAAATACATAGCCCAGGACCACCACGTATATTTAGAAAGTAGGAATAGGGACATTAAAGCCTCAGGGTATTCTAATTGTTTGTCCACTGGAGTAGTCTACCTGGCTCTATGTCAGTCATGCCAGGCGTTTTACATTGGTAAAACCAAAAGACAACTAAAACGACGCATATATGAACACCAATATGACATAGCTAAATCCAACACTAAAAATGCACTATACAAGCATATTACTGAGTGCGAGGGAGCCAGGTTTTTGTTTTTTGTAGTGGAAACTGTCCCCAAAGATATCAGGGGTGGACCCTGGGAGGCTAGGTTAGCCCACAGGGAGACCTACTGGCAGATCCTTTTAGAGTCCAATAAATTTCCAGGGCTTAATGATTTTATTTCAATTGCACCTTACCTCAAACTCAAGGCAGGGCGTATTTAAATTATAGTTGTTTTCCATCGAGACCAAGCCTTTCTAACATTTTTAACAATACATGTTTGAAATTAAGGGACATCCTATTTACTTTCTGTGAATGGTTTACATTGTTATTTAACATATGTGAAATAACTGGTAATTTTATTTTGACTGAAAGAGACCAGTAATGTATGTAGTATTACTATTAGCAATGGATGGTAATTCCAGTTTCACAATAGGTTTTATGGCTAGTATTCATTGTGTTTTTTAAAAATGTTATATACTTTTAAATTTATTTATTTAAATACATTGATTAATTACATTATTGAATAATTGAATTGTAACCTGTATGGTAGTATGGGAAGTATTTAAACTGCAGTTTACCTTGGGACTTTATCTGATGAAGTCGTATTTGATCGATGAAAACGTGTGTGTTTTTTATTTATTTCACGTTAATAAACTGTTTTTACAATCTACACAGCAGCACCTTATTGTGAGCTTTGCGAACCTTGTGGTGGTGTTTCCGGACTGGATTCAGCTGTCTTTGAACATTACGAGTCCTGGTATACAGTGTCTTTTGTTTCTTTGTACTCCTTCTGAAACATTACAACCAGAGACTTTTACTAGATGTCTATACTGGACTTCAGTAAAAGGTTGAGGATAATATTACAGGTCAGACAAGGTTCTCACCCATGCAACTGGCATCTTACACATGGATGAACTGTGCTGTTGCCATTAAAGTGGCTTAAAACACAAAAGCAGGACCTCTTTACTCAATGCAAGCAATATTACAGGACCTATGACACACCTCCATTGTTTAAGTATATTGGCCCATATGCATGCAACACACTACTACCATGACATGGGTGCAAACAGTTGTTCATTTTTTATGCTTAGTAGCCTATGCAAAGATTATAGGAAACCAGGAGGCACATCACAAGAGACTGCAACACCTCAGATAAGCACAGGGTAGGTATGAGTTTAGGTATGACTGACTGCCATTTCATAATGGCACCGATTTTACAAATAGGCTGTAGATCAGAGTGCAAGTGATGTGTGCTGTATCTTAAAGAAGCATGTCAAGGCTGTAGGTGCACATATAAATTCCATACACATGCAATCCCTAGTGCCACTTTGTAAGACCAGTCAAAGTGTGAGCATGCATGATCGCAGTTATTAGTTTGTATATAAGTTACTTAAGTTAGTCAGTAAACCTCTATAGTGATGTGTTTGTATAAAATAAAGCTGCTTGACCAGAACCCACGAAGACTCTTCTATTGTGTCCAAAGAAGGAAAGTGACATGGTGTCAGAACTGGGATCAAAGAGAGAAACATTCAGAACCATGAGCTGCCAAGAAAACATTGAAGGTAAAACGAAGAGAAATGAGCACAAAAAAAGAGCCAGAAATGAATCAAAGGTAATAAGAAGTAGCACAAACTGTTTATTTGACAGAAAAGAGAAAACAGGGCATTACAAGGGCACAAACCACATTACTGAGCAAGTGGAAGGCACAAAAAGTTTGGTAGCGAAAGGAAATGTTTAAAATAAAGGTATTTGTTGAAACAATTAACAATAAAACAAAACAAGCATGTTTAAAGCAAAACAAACATGCTTAAAGCAAAACAAGTCTGTTTAAAGCAAAACCGGGCATGTTTAGAGTAAAATGAGCACAAGAAGAGTACATTGGGTAAGAAAAGGGCTTAAACGGGCAAAACAAATATAATAAGGGCAAAAAGGGAACATTAAGCAAAAATAAAGCAAGGCAACTGCATGTGTTTTGGCAAAGTGCTGTGTTTGGGCATGACTTTGTATTGTATCAAGGGCATAACTAAAATTATTCGAAGTATCTCAAAGTGTGTAAAAAGTGCTTACAGTCTGTGCTTATTACTGTGCATGCATTTTGAAGAGCTTACTGTATGCAAAGTGCAACCATTTATTTAAATACAAAGTATCGCCATTTCAAAAAATTTCTTGTGCTGGGTGTGTCTGTTCTCAAAGTGTCGCCATTATAGAGTGCTTCTTGCAATGTGAAGAGTTGCCTAGCAAGGTATTGCCATTTTGGGGACATTTCAGTGTACTGTGTACAGTTATTCACAAAGTGCAATTACTTCGAAATGTTATTGAGTTTTGGGCAAGAGACATCCAGTTTATTCACACCGTGCAGTTATTTGATATGCTTCTTATCCTGATAAGAGGTGAGTTCTTGCAAAATAATATTACAAGAATATTATAGTGCCTAAGAGTCTTATTTCATTTGCATTGTAAAGTTGTTAGAGATGTTCCTTAAAATGATGGTAAATGACTTTAGCATTGCAAAACGATATTACAAGAGTGTTAAAGTGCCCAAAAAGTTTATTTTGCAACGTCCAATTATTCAAAGGTACTATGAGTTTGTCCATTAGCATAATTCTGAAAAGCTCAAAAAAGTATAAATACAGAAGTACAAAGGTATTGCACAAAGTTACAAATACTGGCATAAGTTTCTGGCATATGTGCATGTGTGCATGTCTGTGCTTATTTGCAAAATCCTTCACTGGTATGTGTTAATATGACCAATGGATTTTGAAAGTCTTTACCACTTGTATTTGATCAGAATATTGCAGAGAACTGGAGAATATTTGAGCAAGAGTGTGATATTTTTATACAAGCAGCTTATGAAGATAGAGATGCATGCACCAGGGCATTCATTTTGCTAAACCTAGCTGGGTCAGTGGCCATAGAAAGAGAGCATTGATTTGTGTATGCACCAGCAGTATATGAAGGCGAAGGTGAAAACTGTCATATTGTTGTACAGGCTGAATCAAAGAAAGACCATGAGTGTTTGAAGCGCAAGTTCAGAGAAATGTGTAACCTCCAAACAAATATTACATTAGAGAAGCATTTGTTTTACATGAGAGATCAGAAAACAGGGGAAACATTTGTAGCTTATATAACTGACCTAATAAACAAAGACAAAATGTGTTGGTATAGTGACTTAAAAGATGAGCTGATAAAGGACAGGCTTGTGTGTGGTATTAATAGTGCTGCTGTAAGAAAGACTTTACTTTGTGACAGTGATTTAATGTTGAGCAAAGCCATAGAGATCTGTCAAATCCATGAGGTGACAAAAACACACAAGTATGCTTGCAAGTGACAGGAACATGGTTTCAGTTGGCTCCTGAGCAAATGTAGATAGTATGCAACATGTGGCAAACAGAAATAGGTCTAAGCACATAGAAGCCACAATCCTTGCTGGTTCACCAGAGAAGCCACATAGCTTTCTAGCAAGTTCTAAGAAAGGAGCATGCTCAAGCTCAGTGCAGTACAAGCATGAATCAGCAGAATCCAAGTCTATCTTTATTGTTAACTGTCGCAATTGTGGTGCAAGTCATGAGTCTAAAAGAAAGAAGTGCTTAGCATTTGGTCAGCAATGTCACAAGTGTAAAAAATAGAACCATTTCCAAATGTTTTGCAAATCAAGTAAGTCTCACACAGTTGTAAAGAAAGGTTACACAAAGAAGCAAGTTGTTCAAGTAGAGCTGAAGCAGACAGCTTTCTATGTGGATAGTGTATCAGTGCTTGGTGAAAGAGTCGGTGCAGTGAATTTATTAGCAAGAAGCAAAGTGTTTTGTACTGTCTGGATTAATGGGAAATCCACAGAGCTTAAAGTAGACGCTGGTTCAAAGTGTATGTTATATCATTAGACACATTCGCTAAAGTGCGAAATAGCGAACAACTCAAAGTGGCCAGTAAAGCGAGACTTGTTGCTAGGTGAAGAGATTCAAACCGAAGGTTCAGTGATGCTTTCATCTTATTTGGCCAAGAACTGTTACAACTTGTTATTCGATGCAGTGCCGAAGACCAGTGCAATCTTTATTGGGTCTCAAAGATAGTCTAAAAATGAATCTGATTTCTTTTGCTAAAGAAGTTCATCATGTAAGTGCATCTCCGAGTTCTAATTTTTCTGAAGCCATTTTCTTAGAGTATGCTGATGTTTTCAATGACAAGTTAAGCAAACTTCCAGTTGTGTGTTCCATGAAGTTAGACCCAGAGGTCACTCCAGTAGTCAGACCAGCGAGAAGAGTTCTGATAGCTATGCAGGATAAAGTTAATGCTCAGCTGGATAAAATGATGCAGCAAAGTGTAATTTGTTCAGTCACAGAACCAACTGAATGGGTGTCATCCATGGTAGCAGCTCACAAAACAGGCTCAGACAAAATCAGAATATGTATTGACCCAAAAGATTTGAACAAAGCATTGAAGCAACCATATCATGCAATGTGCACAGTTGAAGAGGTTGCAGCCTTAATAGCAAATGCCACTGTTTTCTCTGTCTTGGATGCAAAGAGTTCATTTTGGTAAGTGATGCTTGATCGTAAATCCTCCTTTCTATCTACTTTTGGTACTGCTTGGCAGATTCAGATTTCTAAGGATGCCATTTGGAATGAATGCTGCAAGTGAAGTTTTTCAGTGTGCAATGGAGCAAATTTTTTCTTGGTTATCCTTGTGCCATAATAGTAGATGATTTATTGGTTGGAAACAATGGTGAAGCAGAAAATGATAGAAACCTCAAAAAAGTTCTAATCAGAACACATGAAGTAAACTTGAAGCTCAGTCTTCTGAATTAATAATTCAGACTTCCAGAAGTTACATACATAGGTCATTTGTTCACGAGTACAGGCTTGAGACCAGACACGACCAAACAAACAGCTAGTCTTGAGATGTCAGCACCAGATAATGTACAAGCTCTACAGCATTTTCTAGGCATGTTCAACTATTTGGGCAAGTTTATACCAGACTTCAATGAGTTGACAGTACCTTTAAGAGAGCTAATGCACAAAAATGTTGCATGGTCATGGTTTTAACAGCACCAGATGGCATTTGAAGACCTTAAGCAAAAAAATGCCACTCCACCCACATAAAGATACTATGATGTGAACAAACCAGTTGCTCTTTCCTGTGATGCTTCATAATTTGGTCTTGGTGCAGTTATACTTCAGCAGACCAGTAGCCTATGTATCTAGAACACTTACCCAAACTAAGATGCAGTATCCTCAAATTGAGAAGGAGCTTTTGGAAATAGCATTTGCATGTTCCAAGTTTCATGATTACATTTATGGTTGAGCTTTTCAGATTGAAACTGATCACCAACCTCTGGTTACTATTCTAAAGAAGCCTATGTATTCCTCTCCAGCAAGATTACAAAGAATGATGCTCAAATTGCAAAAGTACAATTTCAAAATGGTCTACAGAAAAGGCAAGTTACTTTATCTGGCTGATACCTTATCCAGATCACCCAAAAATATGACAGAACAGCTTAACACAGAGACTTTTGACTTTGATGTGATGTCAGTGTGTAATTTTTCCACCACTAGAGTTGAAGAGTTAAGAGAGCACACTCAGACTGATCCAGTTTTCCAGTTTTTACAGAAGCTCACTCACTACATTCATGTTAGGTGGCTGTCAAAGCAATCTAGTGCACCACCTCAAGTGCAAATGTATTTTTCTTGCAGAAATGAATTGTTGATGGAAGATGCCATTATTTTCAAAGGTTCTAAAATTGTTGTTCCTGCTTCCTTACAAGAATATATTCAGATTTTGCAATGTGGTCACTCAGGATCCACATCCACTAAGGGAAGAGCGAGAAAATTGGTATTTTGGCCTTCATTACCAAAAGACATTGATAAAGTACTTTCTTCTTGTTCAGTATGCAATAGTACTAGGCCGCATGTGCAAAGAGAACCACTTCAGCTAAATCCAGTTCCTGAACAACCTTGGTCAATAGTTGCAAATGGTATCTTTGAGTGAAACAATCAATACAACTTGGCTTTAGTAAACTCTTATTCAAATTGGTTTGAGATTAATCTACTACCTAATCTAACATCCACTACTGTTACTACTAAGTTGAAACATTTTTTTCTCAGTTCATTGTAGTCCACACAAACTTCTTTCTGACAATGGTCCTCAGTTTACTAGTCAGTTGTTTCAGAAAATTGTGAGAGAATGACACTTTGTACATGTCACTAGTAGTCCTGTACATCCTCAGTCAAATGGTCTAGCTAAACATGCAGTGCAGAGTGCAAAGCAGTTACTTGAAAGGTCAAGATGTGACAATACCAATGTGTTCTTGAATTTGCTTAATCTCAGAAACATACCTTGTGATGATATTCTTGGCTCACCTGCTCAAAGACTACTTTCCAGGCAAACTAGAACTACGCTACCCATTACTTCCAGTTTATTGAAGCCTAAACCTAAGAACAATAAAACCATCAAGGCTCAGTTGGTAAAGAAGTGTCTTCTTCTTCTTCTTTCAGCTGCTCCCATTAGGGGTCGCCACAACAGATCAATTGTTTCCATTTCTTCCTGTCGTCTGCATCTTGCTCTGTCACACCACCACCTGTATGTCCTCTGTCACCACATCCATAAACCATAATTTAGGCCTTGCTCTTTTTCTGTTACCTGACAGCTTCATCCTTAGCATCTTTTTCCCAATATACTCTGCATCCCTCCTCAGCACATGTCCAAACCAACGTAATCTTGCCTCTCTGGCTTTGTCCCCAAACCTTCCAACCTGGGCTGACTCTCTAATATGCTTATTCCTAATCCTGTCCATCCTCGTCACACCCAGTGAAATCTTAACATCTTCAACTCTGCCAAGTCAAGCTCTGACTCCTGCCTTTTTGTCAATGCCACTGTCTCCAACCCATATAACATAGCTGGTCTCACTACCCTCTTGTAGACCTTCCCTTTCACTCTTACTGGTACTCATCTGTCACAAATCACTCCTGACACTCTTCTCCACTCACTCCATCCTGCCTGTACTCTCTTCTTCACCTCTCTTCCACAGTCACCATTACTCTGAACTGTTGATACCAAGTATTTAAACTCATCCACCTTCAGCTCCTCTACTCCCTGCATCCTCACCATTCCTCTATCCTCCCTCTCATTCACACACATATATTCTGTCTTAGTCCTGCTGACCTTCATTCCTCTTCTCTCTAGAGCATATCGCCACCTGTCCGGAGTCTCCTCCACCTGTTCCCTACTATCACTACAGATCACAATGTCATCTGCAAACATCATAGTCCACGGGGACTCCTGTCTGATCTCATCTGTCAACCTGTCCATCACCATTGCAAATAAGAAAGGGCTCAGAGCTGATCCTTGATGTAATCCCACCTCCACCTTAAACGTATCTGTCACTGCCACCATAGACCTCACCACTGTCACACTACCCTTGTACATATCCTGTACCATTCTTACATACTTCTCTGACACTCCTGACTTACTCATACAATACCACAACTCCTTTCTAGGCACCCTGTCATATGCTTTCTCTAAATCCACAAAGACACAATGCAATTCCTTCTGACCTTCTCTGTACTTCTCCATTAACACTCTCAGAGCAAACATCGCATCTGTAGTGCTCTTTCCTGGCATGAAACTATACTGCTGATCACTAATCATCACTTCTCTTCTTAACCTAGGTTCCACTATTCTTTTCCATAACTTCATGCTGTGACTGACCAATTTAATCCCTCTGCAGTTATTACAGCTCTGCACATCACCCTTATTCTTAAAAATCAGTATCAAAACACTTTTTCTCCATTCCTCAGGCATCCTCTCACTTTCCAAGATTTCATTGAACAATCTAGTTAAAAACTCCACTGCCATTTCACGTAAACGCCTCCATGCTTCCCCGGGTATGTCATCTGGACCAACAGCCTTTCCGTTCTTCATCCTCTTCATAGCTATCCTTACTTCCTCCTTGCTAATCCACTGCACTTCATGATTCACTATCCGCACATCATCCAACCTTCTCTCTCTCTCATTCTCTTCATTCATCAGCCCCTCAAAGTACTCTTTCCATATTCTCAACACACTCTCCTCGCTTGTGAGTACGTTTCCCTCATTATCCTTTATCACCCTTACCTGCTGCACATCTTTACTAGCTTGGTCCCTCTGTCTAGCCAATTGGTACAGGTCCTTGGTTACGAAGAGTAATATCCATAAATCTAGTTATGACAGACTGAGCAAATTACTCTTTTCATTGAGGGAAGAAGAGACGGTATGAAGCCAGACAACAAAAGGTTTTGATCAAATTGCACAGATTGCAGGCATCTGTGCCAAGCCAAGATCCTACCTGGTAGACTCCGAGGGTGTGGAGTACAGGAGGAACCATAGACATCTTTTTCCTGTACCAGAATTATCATCGCCATCACAACATTGTTTCTGAGATGCAGACTTCAAATCTAAGAGTGAATCAGACACTGTTTCCATACCAGAATGTGTTCAAAATTCTGATTCCATTCCAGAAAATGTTCCAGACATTCCATGGGTCAAACATTTTGCAGAGGCAGTTAACAGTTGCTAAATCTAATTCCCAGTTTTATGTCAAATGATATGAACAAGTATCTAAGCCCAGTGTGAAATACGCAGCAATGTGGACTTGATTGTATATATGTGTGTACTTTATTATATAATGCATGACAAAGAATTACATGTGATTTCTGCCTGCAAAATAGACTCATAGCGTTGTATGATCTATTTCTCAAAGAGTGAGGATGCAGATCAGAGTGCAACTGATGTGTGCTGTATCTTTAAGAAGTATGTCAAGGCTGTACATGCATGTATAAATTCCAGACATGTACAATCTCTAGTGCCATTTTATAAGAGCAGCCAGAGTGTGAGCATGCATGATCACAGTTGTTAGTTTGTATATAAGTTACTTAAGTTAAAGTCAGTAAACTTCTATAGTGGTGTGTTTGTATAAAATAAAGCTACTTGAACAGAACCCACGAAGACTCTTTTATTGAGTCCAAAGTAGGAGAGTGACATAGGTTATCAGCTATTTGGACATTAGTCAATAACTGTACGTCAGACAACTATACAAATATGCATCTTCTATATTTACAAAATGTTAAAAGCTGTAGTTATGATTAACTCACATAATTCTGCAATAGTCAGTTGTTAGATAAATGGAGATGTCTGCGGATTCAGTTCCTGATAGCAGAAATTACTCTGTAATGCTCATTTTACAATGCAATACTTAGTAGATGTAGTCATAATGTAGAATAGCATGTATACAGTTCTAATATATGTATATATTTAATGAAATGTTCTCCATAAAAAGCTTTCAGATTCTCACACTTTCTGTAGACTTAATTTAATTGTGAGAACCAAGAAAATTATATCTTTATTGTAACATCAATTTATTGCCTCACAGAGTCATGTCTGGGTGTAAAGAATGCTAAAAATGTGCATGGAATGTGTAGTGACTGTGATTTATTACAGTTACATGAGAATTATGATATTTTTCTCTCTTGCCTCTCTCTCTCTCCCATCCTCTTTGTTGTTATCCATTTTACTCTTCTTTAAATTTCATTACATTTGAACAATCATTTCTGCTGCATTATGACCACCAGCACAGAAGTTTGATCAGCCATAGCATCTCAGGCTGCCATGCCTTCACAGCTGGATGCTGTGGCACCTCCATAGGCAGCTCAGACACCCAGCTCTCTAGGTCACAGCCTGCCAGTGTTGCCTCCAAAATCTTTGCACTACCTGCAACACAAGTGTCAAGCAGCCCTGCTCTGGAACTGGTTCAGTGGTATCCACTGGGAGAAGTGCCACTGGAGATGGTGATTATGTCACCTGACAAGAACTGACACAGCTGGTGGAGGAGATTATAGAGAGGATCTTAGTCCTCATATCAGCCATAAGGAAAGGACCCTGCTAAGGATCCTGCAGTGAATTTCCAAATCATTGCCCCATCCAGCTCTGGCCTAGATGTCTGCAGCAGGAAACAGTGATGACAGTTTTGAGAATGAGGACTAGATTCCCAGTGCATTCATGCTGGATGAGGTGCCCACCAAAATCCCTTGCCTAATCACAGTCATGGCGTCCCCCACCCTCTTCTGTCCATCACTATTCCAGGCTTTCTAGTATGTTCTGTATGTACACATCCTTTATAATATAATGATCCATATTTCTGAAATTCATTGTACAAACACAAGGTTTGTTTGTGAAGGAGTGGATAGCTATGGTCCTCTCCCATAGCCATCCTGCACATCCCTTAATTACTCCCCCAATGTGCTACTACCCGCTTGACCATTTTCACCACTGTTCTATCAACCCCATTTCACACCTTCAATTTGGTCAGAAAATAGATTCACACAATACACACAGTGCCAGAAATGGCTTATATACAAATATCTCATCAAACAGCACCGCTAACCATGCTTGCATTACAGTAACTGACTCCTCCTCTACTCTGTCAAAAACCTGATCAGATTTTGCCTTTGGCCACACTCATGTAGTACTCCTTACACTACTATGCTTAGCCCAGTAGTGAGACAGAAAGCAATACTAATATCAGTATCAGCAGACACTCATAATAGGCTCAAGTGTTAAATATACTCCTGGTCGACTTCTTTGAGACAATCACCAAAGCTATGGATGAGGGGAAGATGGTGCAGACTGCCTACCTTGACCTGGCCAAAGCCTTTGACACTATTCCCACTCGAGCATAATAGATAAAGTCTCTCAACTAGGTATCAATTGATATGTTATCAGATGGGTAGCAAACTGACTCACTGATAGAACCCACCTAATCAAAATAGGGGAAGCTACCTCAAGCAGTAGACCTGTAATGAGCAGAATACCCCAGGAATCAGTCTTGGGGCCTCTGTTATTTGGGATATACTTCTCTGAGGTGTAGGCCAAAACCAGTGAGCTATGGCTGACCAGGTTTGCAGATGACTGCAAGCTGGGTGCAGTCACCAATTCTCCAAGTGATGTGGACATCCTCCAAGATTGTCTCAACCAAACAAATGACTGGTGCCAGAAACATGGCCTCAAGCTGAATACCAAAAAATGCATCATCATCCACTTTGGGGAGAGTAATGTCCCCACATATTATCACATTAATAACAATGTCCTAAGCATGCAATCAGTCATGAGGGATTTGGGCACCCAGGTTAATAACAACCTAACGTTTGACCACCACGTTATTTCCATTGTACAGAAAGCTTTCTACATGGCCCACCTCATAAGTAAGGGTCTCATCCAGTTGAAGGAGGTCATAACATTCCTGTATTCTTCCCTTATAAGGCTAATTATTAAGTACAGCACCCCTTTTGACATGTACCTTGCAAAGCACATGCAGCAGCTGGTGAGATCACAGAGGTTCCTCACCAGAAGAATCCAGGGCCTCAAATATCTACCCTACACAAATAGGTCAAAAGCCCTGTCTCTTTACTGAGCTTCCTACAAACTCCTCAGAGATGACCTCTGTCTCACATACAAAGCAATCTCAGATCCTGCCTTGATGGGACTGCTGCATATCCATAATCAAGCACCACTCGAGTAACCCACATGCACAACCTCAAACCTGGTCTGTGACATCGATAGGACTCTGGGCCATTGATCAAGGATCCTAAATCCTACCACTGCCACCAATAAGTGACATCCCTCCTTTGAGCCAGTTTTGAAGGAACCTCAGTCCTCAACACTGACATAAAAATAGACACATGGTATTTTCATATGCAGCTCTCTGCACCAAATACAATTTACCTTAAGAGCACACAGTGAATGCACACTCCAGTCCTGGGACTTCCTCTTCAGTCCTGAAATATGACTCTCCACTGACCACTATAGAGCTGAGTCTTTAGCCTGGGGTTTCTCACCAAGTCCTCCACCACCGTCTCTGTGAAATGATTGCTCTCAGTGTCCCTGGTCAAAGTAGCTGTCACACGCACTCTGTTTGAGATTTGATTTTGACACACACCCACCTGGGAAAGGATGGCACAGCTTACCTGCTCTATCACCTCCACCCAGACTATAAGGTAGATTTTCTGCCGCCAGAACACCTGAAGCCAGCTACTTAAAGGCTCTTACCAGGATACCCAATTACAGTTAATAAAATTAATACTTATAGAAATGGTAGTGTTTAAGCAAGCATCAGGACTTTCAAGGCCATGGAGTCATGGTGCCACTAAATAAATGCAAGTACTCTCAAAGGTTAAATATTTTTGAAAAGACCAGCCACAATGAAAAGTTTAGATAAATTTCGTAGTATTTAAAAAAAAATAAAATACTGGATATCTATTTATAATAAACACCAGAGTTTTAATCACAGGAAATATATAAAACAAAACAGATGGAAAGACTTAAACAGATACAGAAAAAATATTACATAATCTCACTATATTTTAATAAATGACTGAACAATTACTGTTCCCTAGTTGCTTAGTAAAATAAAGCAAGATGAAGGTGGATAAGTGTCTTGTCAGGTCCCAAAACAGAGTGCACACCTCACATCTCTCACCAGTATTCAAATACAAGTTCAGTGCTGGCTACAGATTGACACCACATCTGGTCACCTGACCCTGTGGTTTCCATACTACCCTCTCATTAGAAACTCAGCCAGGATCTGGCCCTGATGTGTCACAATACACACATAGAATTTTAGCTAAAGTTTATTACTGTATCTGGAAACTGTAAAACAATGCCAGCACTTCTACACTTCCTGCAGATACAAACAAGCCATTCTCTGGCTCCATTTAGACCTGTGATATAAAATCTTTATGGCTTAAACCAAGTAATTGATGTTCAGGCTATTTTATTTAAGGTTAGCAGGGCTGAGCATAACCCCTTCTCTTCCAGTATCCTTTGTCAAAATATATGCATTTCATCAGTTGCAACAATACATTCTGACGTACATGTATATTTCTTTTCTGTCAAGCAGAATCCACTGTTAATACATTTTAACATAAGCATCTGTACAAATCAGTTTGGTATTCAAATGACAGAATTCTTTACAAAGCTCCAGCTAGCTATGGTGGCATATGTTACACATGCACTGCCCTACTCTCTCTGGCACAGCTGGCACTACATCACATCATCACATAGATAATTCAACCTAATGGGTGCACTTACAGGTCTACATGATTTTGATCTATTATAACCTCTTTTAGTGGAAAACATCTTCATTCAAACACACTGATCAAGTTATTCCTTCTTCTGACAGCTATGACATGAGTTCTTCTGTGATTTAGACTTAGGCAGGTGCTCAATTCTGGAAATGCATAACAACTGTGAGTGCTTAAGAGAATAGTAATAGGCAGGAGTGGCTTAACCAAGAGATCTGATCTGTACAAATCAACTTAGTGCAAACATTTACAATGGGAGGCAGAAAGCCTAAGTTTTATACTCTCATTTAGGAAAGCCATATGTGTTCCAACATGGTGTTGAAGTTATCCCTTCAAGAATGTATTTTCAGACAGCTAAAATATGTGTTCTTCTGTGGCATCAGAGATTATTAATGCATAGTTCTAGAGAATGAGGACTTGGATAGGCAGGCATTCAAATCCAAGAATGTATAAGTAAATATTAACATACATAAGTGCATTAATCAGAATCTACTTCACATGAATGAAAACTCAAAATACTGAATTTCATTTGACTGAGACCACAATACCTAATTTTCAAAATACTGAATCTCATTATACTGATAGCTTAAAATGTTGAATTTCAAAATACTGAATATTAAGCCATAGACATGCACATTTATCACACTAATGACTAACTCTTTCCAAAACTGAAAAAATACTTACCCGCTTAACAGAAACTGCACAATATAAAACCAAACTAGGTGGGAACTGCAATCCCCACACCCCCATAACTATATATATTAACTCCAGGATAGCACTATAGTGGGGAAAAGGGCATATACCTTTTACTTACCTTACAGTACTGTGCATACTGCCACTACTGCCCAGACTGCATGAAACATCCACCATATTACTTTAGATACTTCCCATAAAAATGTAGAGAGACATGCCTACATTTCGAAACACTACTACACTACTTCCTACACTACTATCAATATTCTGAGAGTTGGCATTTTAAGTTATAGTATTTTTTTTTATCACAAGCAAGTCACAGGTGAAGGGAAACACACATCACATTTATGGCTTAAAGCTCAGTATTTTGAAATTCAGCATTGTAAGCTTTCAGTATAATGAGACTCAGTCAAATGAATTTTCAGTATTTTGAAAGTTGGGTATTGTGGTCTCAGTCAAATGAAATTCAGTATTTTGAGTTTTCAGTCATGTGAAGTAGACCTGTTACTCAAAATTTGTGATATGTGCATTCAGCTTATGGGTAATAATATCACAGGGGAAGTGTTTTAATCTTCCAATTTTATTTTTTTTTCTTTTAAATTATCTCTTATGCATTCAAATTCCCTGCCCAAGATATTCATTTTAATGTTTACTTTCAAATCCCCGTGACAGGAATTCTTCTGTGGTGTCAGCAGTTGCTATACAGCCTAGAGACTGTAGAGTTGGGTAGGCATAGGTTCCAGCCCTACAGAGTGTAAGTTGTATAACATATATTACCAAAATGATAACAGACAAGACTTCCTTGCTCCACAAATGTAATGTGTACAATTCACTAAGTACTAACATTTGCATCTGAAAAAGGTTAGATACCTCAATTGTAGTATTTTCTTTTGATAGAGACCATATGCATTTCAACATAATTCAACTATGAGCTTTCTGACATTTGTGTTATAACTTATTCTGTGGAATCATCTGTCAATGTACACGTATAGAGACTGTATAACTTACATATGCAGACATTCACATCTAGAACTGTATACTTCATATCAGTGCATGAAAAAAAAAAAAAAAGAAAGAAAAACTGGAAGAAGGCAGGACTAGTTTACTTACCAGGCATGATTTAATAGAATCCTAGTTATGGTTATTTACAGGGGGAAATGGTTGTGATCTTTCAAGTGTTATACTACCTACCTTTTCATATTCCAACACAGTATTTACTGACAACTGTGATATGACTTTTAATGTGGTATTATTGCTGAGTGCACAGGACCAGAGAATGTTGACTTAGATAGTCAGATGTTCAAATTCAGTAGTGTGTGACTTGTATTACTGTGTTCAAAATCAGTGGTATCAAGCAAGAATGACTTACTCAACAGATGTTGATGTGTACAATGTTAATTAGTGGCAGCACTGTCACCAGTGCAATGTTGTGATTCCCCCAGTTGATACACTTCTTTTAAGGCAGACAAAAGCATTCAAACACACTGCTCAAGTTATCAGTTCAACTGTGCTCCTTCTTACAACTGTGTTGTGGCTTCTTCTGTGGCACTGCAGCAACATCAATGGTCTACAGACTGTTTGACTTAAATGAGAATATGATGTTCATATCCAGCATTATCTACTCTGTATGGGTGTGTAAAAAATTAAAACATAGGAGATTTCTGAAATGTTGGAATTGCTTACTCGACCTATGTGATATTTTATGTTTGTTTTGATGGGTGGGTGATCTTTATTCCCTAATTCCTGGACGTTTTTTGTGAGCATGCCCAGTTTAACAATGTATGGTTTTGCATTTTGCATTGCACAACTGTTATTACAAAGCAGCATAAGTAATCAAAGTTGAGGATTAGTAATTGTTATTTGTTGCTGCATGGCAAAAATTACAGAGGATAATGGTGAGCAAAGGAGGCACCATTAGTGTTATATTTCCTGTCTAAAAGATTTTTATGTCAGCTTTGATGGTTTCCACAGTTCACTGTCAGTCTGATGTGATGATTTAGCTGTCTGTGTAGTATGTTAAGTTCTTTGATTCAAATATTGTTTGTTCCACACTGCCCAATTCAATATAATTCTCCAAAAATGTCATCATATACCCTTAAGATGTGTACTTTCTCAGTAATATGTTAACTATTTTTATGTGGCAGCATGATATACTACACATTTAATGTAACTCTTACATAGATAGGCCTTCCAGTGCCTTCTCTATAAAAAATAATAATATAATAATAACTTCCTGAGCTTTGAAATTTTATTGATTAATTGTGTAATTGTTTAAGTGGAAAGACGTGTTTACTGGTGCAGAGGCATTTCAAAACTGTTTTTAAATGTGATGTAGAGAATGTACATTTTATTCTGAATAAGTTTGGTTATGAAAGTGTGGATTAAAAGTTTTTATTACGATAACATTGTGTGGATTTCACTCTGTTCTTCTGCATCCTCCAGTTTGGATTGTTGGTTCTTGTGGTCATCCAGGAGTATTTCTACTTTTTTGGCCTTCTCATATACGCTTAAGCAGTGTCTGAAGCAATTGTTGCTACACAATGATGAATTAATGCACATATGTGTTGTGATTACTTCTTGACTGTAACACTTTCATAACTGTTTTTGTTCTCACATTTACTTATGTATATATTCATTTACAGACATAGAAGTTGCTTATGAACTTCCTCCATCTGAGTGTTGTCTGGCGAGAGTTCCATCACAACACAGGCTTTATTATTTGCCCACATGTTCAGTGTACATACATCTCACCTGTTATGATTTCCACTTCTGTAACAATTTATGCATCATCATAAATAATTTTCGGTTCCACATAACATTTGTGTTTCTGTGGCATATCTTTGAGTATTGCAGTAAGCAATGATTTTGGTCTCTTTTATGTCTTACTTCCTACCCTTCTCAACATGGAAGCTACTTCCACAACTATTACTGTATCTACTTTAACTGCTTGTAAGAGCAGTATATGCAAGTGTCCATATTTTTTTGCATTTGTCCACACATTTATAAATTTGTTTTTCAAGCATTTCTCCATTGAGTATTTGAGATGTACCCACCTAGAGTTCCAAACTTTTATTGGTTTTTACTTCTGAACGTTTAATGACTGTGAATATGAATGAAAATGGCAGTGATATTTAACACTCAGTGCAATGTACAATAGTATAAACCTTTACTGGCGACTCGTTGCTTGGATTCCCCTTGCTTATGTATTTCTGTTTTTCATATCTGCTGTTATGCACCATATGCTCACTTGCTTCAGGATCTTCATTTTTTAGTGTGCACTCCTTTTCTTACATCATGTACACATGTACGCCAAGAACTTCCTTACCTTAACTTGACCAAGAACCAGTGTTGTGGGCTCAAACTGTTGTGCGCCTTTGCATTCTTAATATTTGATTATCAGTGTTGCACATCACACAAAGATGGATGATTGAATTAGCTTCAGCATGATACATACATGGTATTAATGAATTCCTAAGATTGTATTTTTATCTTATTTATTTATGCTGCATTGATTGTATTAGTCCAACTAGGCCAAAGATCTCTTCAAGGTTGACTCAGGGTGATAATCATAAAAAAAACAGCTAGGAGAACTTTGACTAGGGCATGGGGGATCATGACCTTTTCTTTTTGATAAGTGCCGTGGGATCTTTACGTTCACCTGAGCCTCCACCAACTCAGGAAGATGGGACTGTTTAATAAAAGGACAGCACCCTCGGAAGTGCAGCACCCCAAAGCTGTATTGCAGTGTATTAGTAATGAAAAAATGAATCCACTTAAATGGGAGGGGAATAGAACTCACAGCTTTTTGATCTTTCAAATCCAAAAGTGAGTGTGCCACCTTCTGAGCCACTGACACTGGCTGTATAAGTTAACTAGTTTTGACATCTGTCAATGACCTCCAAATAGCAAACTTAATTGTTGTCTCTTGTCCATTCTGGCAAAAGCATCAACACAGTAATGGTATCTGAAACAAAAAAATACTCATTATCCCAACAAAAAATACTCATTGTCCCAACAAAAAAACTTTGCTGCCGTCACTGACATCAATATGACCAAAGGACTCAAACATCTTCACTAAAGAATTAAGAGTTAGCTTTGTTGCTATTTAGTAATTGTTTCTTAGAAAGACTCAGAATGCTTAAATGGTAAAGTCAGATAGTTATAGGTTCATAGGTTCATAGGTGAACTAGGCTAATGTCCCTGGAACCTTTACATGCCTAGCCCATAGAAGTGCCCTGGCATCGTGCCATCCGATGTTAGTTCCCAGTGCCTCTATCAAGTAGAGCCACTGCAGTGATCCCCAGGGGGAACTTTCTATTTCCCATCCACTAATCAAGATTTCTCTTGAATTGGGCCAAAGAGGTGCTCCGCTTGAAATGTATGGGAAGTCTATTCCAGAGTATGGGCAGTCTCTGGGTTATGAACCTGTCCCTCCAGCATGTTCTGTTTATTGTGGTAATGAGATTGAGGTCTCTGGAGCATGTGATGTGGCGGGATTTGGATTTCTTTAGATGTAGCTTTTCTAACAGAGCTGGGTCAGATATGGCTTTGTAAGTCAAGCAGCGATCGGCTCTTAGTAAACAATATGAGATAGAGAATAGCTGGAGTTTTTTTAGTCTGTCCATGTAGGACATGTGTTTAAGACCTAGGATCCTCTTTGTGAGGTACTTTTCTGGCCTTTCCAGCTGTTGCATGTGTTTAGTAAGGTATATAGCAAATGGGGCATTATACTCGATTGGCCTAATGAGGGAAGAGTAGAGAGAGAGAGAGAGATGATGACTTCTTTCTTCCTGGATGCAAAACCCTTGGTAATGAGATGTGCCACATAGAAGGGCTTTTTGACCACAGTGGCAATGTGGTGGTCGAAGGAGAGGTTGCTGTCAACCTGTGTCCCCAGATCTTGTATAATGCCTTCAGTGTTCAGTGAGCTCCCATTGATGTGGTAATTAGTGGAAACTGAGTTTTTTCTCATAGGGGATGATGACGAATTTTTTGGCATTAAGCTTAAGGCCATGGTTTTGACACCAGTCATTGGTCTGGCCTTTCTGTAGGATGTCTACATCACTTGGGGAGTTAATAATGGCTCCCAGATTGCAGTCATCTGTGAACTTGGTCAGCCAGAGTTCCTCCATGTTGGCCTGGACTTCTGAAAAGTAGATTCCAAACAGGAGAGGAGAGGTTACCTTTGCGAGGGGTGGGGTGGGGTATGAGATGTGGATTTCCATGGTGATTAGTTTGTGGTAAGATCTAACCAGGGAGGAATTGATTATTGGTGTAGAGCAACAGTTGCCCATGTTGGTAATAACCAGGTCAAGGATGTTGCTTCCTCTAGTGGAGGTAAAAATGAGCTGGTCCAGGGCATTGGAAATGATGAATTCCAGGAAGCATTGGGCCAGTGTATTGGTACATGAATAGTTTTCCCAGTTGATGGAGGGGTAGTTGAAGTCACTTAGTATGAGAGTGTTGGGTTGGAGCCTAATAGTTTCCAGATTGCTTAGGAACGTGGAGTAAGAGTCTTGGGACATGGTTGGGGACCTATAGCAGGCTATGACCTGAATCGCCATCTTACACCAATGTTAGTTGTACCTGAGGTATCTCAGATGTGTTATGCTGGGCTACATGTCTGGTGGTGTGCATATCCTTTATGAATATGGAGACACCACCACTTTTGGAGCTTTGGTCCATGTTCTGGGGCCAAAAGGTGTGGAATTAGTTATTGCATGGTAGCACAGGGGTGCTTTCTGCACCTTTAAACCAGGTCTCCCTTACAGCACAAATGTCAATGTTCTCCATTTTGAGGAGTGCTTTGAGCAAGTGCATCTTGAAATTTAGACTTCTAGCATTGAGCAGCATGACCCTCAGATTGCATTTATTTATAGCTGTCATGGTGTTAATTTGGTCTTTGGAACATCACCTAAAAAGGGCACTATAGGAGTGGCAAGAGCCTTAGCCAGTATCTGGAAACCCAGGCATGGGTGCCAGAACCATAGAGCCAGGGGGAGCCCCCCCCCCCCCACTTTTACAGCTGCAAGACCTGTTGGGAAAAATTAATGAAGTGGAGTTTTCATGCTAACGTGGATTCGAACACAGAAGTTAAACTAACTAAACAAGCTGTTCTTGTTCTCTTATTGCACTGTGTTACAGGGGAGTTATGCTGTTGCTGTTCTATTGGTGCTCCCAGAGCCAGAGTCATGCCGATAAGGAGAGTTTTGTTCTTTTATTTGCAGGAGTTATGCTGCTCCCGTGTGTGTGTGTGTGTGTGTGTGTGTGTGTGTGTGTGTGTGTGTGTGTGTGTGTGTGTGTGTGTGTGTGTGTGTGTGTGTGTAAAATGCCTCAGTTAGGTATACCTGGTGGTTAGTGTTACTCAGGCTCAAGCAAAACCCTGAATTTTCTACCCATACCACCACTTGTGATTCAGGGAGTTGAGTCCATAGCGCTCCACTGTCCAGATTTTCACAGAATATTTGGCTCACACTTTTGGTCTGTTCCTCTTAAAATTTGTGTTTTTCTGGCAAATCAGTGAGAAATTAATTTACTAAATAATGACAGCTCTTTAAGTTTCAGTCTTCCTATCTTTCAGGACACACATGGTAACACAAAACACTATTTTAGCAACTTTCTAAGATTATACAAGCAATATTTAAAATGAGTCCCTGGTTTTGGGCCTTTGCCCCCTCCAAATAAATTTTGGCTTTTTCCAGATTTCTTCTGCTGCGAAGTTGAGAGTTAGTTGATTGTCAGGTAGATTTTACAGGGAGCTGAGAGCTTCAGGGGAAGAGAAGTTTAATGCTACTTATGCTAAGTTGTTTGCATTGTTAGTAACACAACAAGTAGTATACTTGCTTTTGATGCATAAGGTTGTGGGTACTACTCCCACAGTATGCAGATGGATCGCTGATACTGTACCGTGCTGTACTTTAATAGGAGTGGATGTTGCAGTCTCATAAATGTCCTCCTTTGGAGGAGGTACCTACTGACTATGAACTCGTTATCAGTTTGCCATCCATTCACCATTGCAAAATTACTAATTTAAAATGTTTTATCAGTTTGTCATCCATTCCCCATTGCAAAATTACTAGTTTAAAATGTTTTAATGTAACATAGGCAATTTATTCTTCAATTGCAAGCACCAACCTCTTCATTAGTTACAGATCCCTTTAACGTGGAATTATTTAGATGACTTACTTCTGCAGAGATTTTGCATATTTACTTTTATTGGTGGATTGCAATGACAGAAGTTTGAGTGGTCTTTTATGGTTGAAATTTTCTGAAATTGATAGTTTTGTCATTATTGGTTCATACATTTTGTTTCATTGCTTACTGCAAGACTGTTCCAAACTGCAAGTTTAAAACACATTCTAACAAGTGGTGCTGTATTACACAAGGAATATAATTTAATAGAATCAGGTTAATAGAATCAGGAAGGTCAATCAAAGAATGTATACATGTATGCTTGTTCACAGGATGCAGGAGATCAAAATAGGAGAAGAGACCAGTCACCAATGGTGTCCCCGAGGGTTCGGTGCTGAGACTTTTTCTGTTTGGCATGTACATCTCAAAAGTAAAATGAAATACCAATGGGCTTTGTCCAACTAAGTTTGAGATGACTGCAAGCTAGGGGCAGTTATTGAATCCCCAAATGATGTAACCATCATGCAGGAAGGTTTGTCCCAAACAATAACTGGTGCCAGAATCATGAATTGAAGCTAAACTCCAAAAAATACATTAATATATCCTTTGGGAAGTCATCTACTCCAGGGAGCTGCCAAATTGACAATGCCCCCTGAGAACTGACCCAGTTCTTTGGCATTTGGGAACTTGTGTATACAGTGACCTAACTTTTGAGCAACATGTGCCCAGAGTCATAAGAAAATATTTCTATATTGCACAGCTTATAAACAAATTGAATGAGACTAGATCTAGAGATGTTATTGTCCCCCTTTACAAAGCCCTCATTAAGTCAATCATTTTGTACAATGCCTACTTTGGCATGTATCTGTCCAGTCCCATGCAACAATTGGAATACCCACAGAGATACCTTCCTAAAAGGATACAAGTCCTAAACAATAGGTCTTGCATGGACCACCTCAAAGATTTATCACTATACTCAATATCCTACAGAGTGCTTAGAAGTGACATGTCTGGCATACAAGGCATCCTCTGACCTAATATATATGGACCTAGTGAACATCAGCAAATCAAATGGCATCAGAAATACTCAGTCCAGGTATCTAAACAGAATGTTGTGGAGAGACGGATATGTATCCAGAACAGACTATCCATTTAAGTAAAACAAAGATCATCCCTGCCCATATTCAAATGCAACTTGGATCTAAGGATGGGTAATAGAAAATGTACTCCAAGACTGCCCCTTGTGCCACTAATGGATAGAGGCAGTTCCTAAATGCTGCATCCCTTACATGGGTCCCCTCAAATTATCTATAGTGTGATCACATTTATTCTCACTAGGGCTAATATGCAATTATCAGCCATGGGATAGGCAAGACCAATCAGGAAATGTTAATTCAAGCACCAAAATGGAAATTGGCTAAGCTTAAAATATCCTCCAAGTGAACCTATGTTATGGTAGTAAATAGTTTTAAAATGTTGCCTTTTTAGATCACTAAGTACCCCTGTCACCTTCCACCCCCCAGTCTTCAACAGCTTCCGGCACCTCTGAACCAACCCAGGGGTGAAAGATGAAGGCCACCTCTGGCAAACCATCGAGGTCTGTCAATCATGCCTATCAGACATATTTGAGAAACAACAGATTAACTGACAAGTAATTAGGCAAACAGAAAAAAAAGTTACTATTATTAAGAAAAATGTATGGGTTAAGGAAATGGGACAGATACCAGTGCAG